>NC_044245.1:108020545-108118045 GCF_003957555.1 Calypte anna
CTAAAAGTCATATATCTTTGCCCACCACTCCTAGCTGGGAGACTATTGCCTTACCATGCAAGAGATTATTTCAATAATCTTGAACAATAAAAAGACCTAATTGTAAGGAAATTACAAGGAGGTCTCCAAGGAAATTTCCTCCACAGAGGTCCTAGGCCACTTGTTGAGTCTCTGTCTCTTTCCAGATTATCAGGAGAAGTTTGACCAGAGAAGTTTTCATTAGTTCAACTGAGGAAGCCCAGTGATGGAGTTAAGAAACTGCCTATACTTCCTACATGGAAGCAAAGGGACACATAACTGGGTTCTTCAAGGTCTTTTGTGGTTATTGTTAGCTGCTACTTGTTTCTTATTGCTCATACACTGAAATTGTAATGGTCAAAAACTGAAACAAGATACCTGTCTCTACAACAACTGTACTTGGCTAAGTCTTGCAATCTTAAAGGTGCAACAAAATTTCCAAGAGAAGTAGAGGCAAATCATCTAAAATAATTTAATTTATAAGCCAGCCAGAATGTTCATGAGATGCTACTTCTGTCCTCCCTCTTTTTTACTGTAACAATAGCTAAATATTAAGTTTTGAAATTAATTATCATGATTTAGAGAACTGGACTTAGTCATCTAGGTTCCCTGTAGGGTCAGTCTCCATGGCACAAATATGAATGTGGTTGGTTGAGCAGAAAAGTTTTTTTCAGTCAGCCAATATGAAATGCTTTATATGCATATCTGTCTGTCCTGCTCTTCTCTGCAGCTTGGTTGAATGAAGGAGGACCATGAACTAAGTGCTGCTCAGATTACAGAAGCTGCTGTTCTCTTCTGAGGCTGGGCACTTGCCTGAGGATGCCGTATCTACCATCCTCTTGAGCAGCCAAAGATGACCGGGTCATACACAAATTAACCAAAAAGTAATGCAGGTGCCACTGAAAGCAGTGAGTCCCTCCTGAATTATTAACCTTATGTGGTACATAACAGATAATACATATATAATTAGGAAAGAGGTCCAGTTTTTAACAGATTTCATATGCATGTAAAAATGTAGCTTTATGTCTATGAATGTCTGGCATAAGAACAGCAACAACTGAAAAAGCCCTGACAATAGCCTCCTTTCTATAAAAAGGACACTATACACTAGGAAGTTGCTTTGGAAAGGTCACTCCATTCATATCTTCCTCATATCTTAGTTTTCCTCAGCATAATCCTTACACAGTTTCCTCACGTTCATTTTCCAAAGGGGCAGTCAGTACATGGCAAGAATTAAAATTCAAAGGGAGATACAACAATGTGCATCCTCCACTCAATAACACTCTGGAGCATACCCAGCAATTGCCTTTCCTGTGACAACATAAAGTCTGGAAAACTTGTTTTGGCAAACATCAGCAACATTATCCCTGCTAAACAGACCAGGGTCAGAGACTCCTTCCTGACCCTGAGGCCAGCTAGCACATAAGGATGAGACTTTCCAGTCTCCTTCTCCACACTTTGATGCAGAATTACTGCTCTTTGTGTGTGTTTTTAATTCTGGAGTAACCCAGGGACTATTCCCAGCAATGCTGCCCATTAGGGAGGTGCTCTCAAGAGCTTAGAAATGGAAGAAGGCATTGAATGCATGAGGATGTTAGGAGAGAGGGAGAGAAACATAAATTGAAAGTAAATACACTGGGCCACTGTCTCTGAGAAGCCAGAGTGTAACACTGCTGTGACCAAATGCAGTAGTAATGAGATCTGGGTTGAAATATCTAAATGGATGAAACTCCTAAGGAAGAAGACAGAAAGTTAACTGGTAATGTTATTACACTGGCTTACTGATTTGACTTCTTTGCTGAAGTTTACTGTTTGTAGAGAAGCTAGCATTGGAACCACTGCCACTTGGTGTTCTGGTTTCTAGAGATGCTCTGGAACTGAGTACAGTTCAATAATTCAGTTGTTGGCTTTTCTTTATAATTAAAACAATCACCACTAGAACAATATTGTCTGGAGTACCAATACCTCTTATTTGGATCTGATGTGCTGCCTTTTAGTGATAAAAGTAAAAATAATCTTAACATTTATGGTAAATTTAGCCTAATGTAATTTTTTATAACTGTTTACAAGTGGGAGAACTAATCATCAGATGATAGTTTATTAATGAAACTGACTTGATTTTAAAATAGATTTAATAAAACATTTAGGATTTGATTGAATTTCCTTAAAGGGAAATTTTTGGTGCTGGCTCATTGGCAAAATGATACTGATAACTCTGCCTAAGGCCAAGGTTTAGCATACATCTGGGTTGTCATTACATGAAAACAGAGCTGTGGAAGTATTCTGTCAATCCTGACATTAAAAAAAAAAAACAACCAACTAAACACAACCTGTACATTATATCTCTGATCTTATTTTGATAAATGATTTCAAGCAATGTATTACATTTATGTAAAACAAGTTCTCAAGTTAGGCTTCAGTGGGACAGCAATTTGATTCTCAGCATAGCTGTTAGTGAGGCAGTGCTGTGATTTATTCTTGTTGCCATTTCAATCACATGTTTATGAAGTACTGGGTCATGGGAAAATTTCTACTCCTTTCCTGAAAGAAGTTCATCTTGTTAGAAAGCCAGCTGCACTTTACAATGTACTAATTGCATTAAGTTTATTGCAGTCATATGCTTTATTAGAATTTCAGTGAAAAAACAATCGTTCTTTAATTTTAGAAACTGCAAACATTTATTTTGAATAAACAGTGACATAAAATACGGTCACTCATCTTCAATTTGCTCCATTAGTCTGACAGTATCATATCCTAGTAATTCTCACATCATTAGAAATAAAGACTAAAAATACAAGGCATACTTAATGCTTGATTTTCACAGAGCCGTAAATTAGGTGTAACTGTAATGAAACTAATGGATTTAAAACACAGAAAACTATCAAATTCAGGCCTTGAGTCCTTAATAGCCCTTACTGGCTTTTCATTTGTCAGCTGTTCTACCTAACATATTGCAGCAACAGCAAGGTACAACATGTGGATGTGTCTGAGCCAGACTGTAAAACTTTGAAAAGAGGCAACTAACTTGATTCTTTTCCTGATGAAACCTATTTTATGACTGGGTTTGGTTGGTTTGTTTTGTTTGGTTTTTTTTTTTTATTTGTTTTGAGGCCTAGAAGGATTAATTTACTGGAAAAAAAAATGGGAAAAAAAGAGAAGATGGAATTAACTTTGGGCATGTAAATTCCTTTTTTGAAACATCACACCTGTAGTCAAACAATAACTGACTAAACAGCACTTGAAGCTCAGATACCTGTGAGGTTTATCCTCAAACATTTTAGCTTAGATATGCAAAATACTGTTTTCTTTGATGAGTACTACAACTTGTAGGTATTTAAAAATTAACTCCTGGAGAATTAGCTTCATCCCAGGTGTTGTTTACCCCAGTTACAATTCACATTTTGCAGAAACTTGTTCTCTCATATGGTGCATCTCGAAGTTACTTAGAGAAGACTTCCTCAAAAATAAATAATTTAATGTGCTTCCTAAGGGGAGAAAGTTTCACTTTTTGGGTACTGTGTCTAGTTTTGGAGTCCCCAAACATAAGAAAGAGGGCCATGAAGATGACAAAAGGGCTGGGACACTTCCCCTATGAAGACAGGTTCAAAGTTGGGTTTGTTCAGCCTGGAGAAGAGAAGGCTCTGGGCAGACCTTATAGAAGCCTTCTAGTACCTGAAGGGGCCTACAAGAAAGCTGGAGGGGGACTTTTTTTTTAAAGCATGTAGCCATAGGACATTGGGTAATGTCTTGAAACTGGAAGAGGGTAGATTTAGGTTAGGCATTAGGAAGAAATCCTTTCCTGTGAGGGTTTTGAGACTCTGAAACGATGTGAAAGGAAGATGTGGCTGCCCCCTCCCTGGAAGTGTTCAAGATCATGTTGGATGGGGCTTGGAGCAACCTGGACTCGTGGGAGGAGTTCCTGCCCACACAGGGGGGTTTGAATTAAGTGGTCTTTAAGGTCCCTTCCAACCCAAACCTTTCTATGATTCTATGATTCTATAACAGCTATGATTCTATAACAACCTTTTGTGAAAGATGCAGAATGTCAGAAACACATGAAGATACAGTAAATCAACAAGATAATCAGAAAAATATGCAGAAAAACATAGGAATAATAATAAGGCTATAAATAAAATATGAATGTCAAATTGGAAAATGCCTGTATTGCCTTAGAAGCCAGCAACATTACTGTTTAGGTTGTCATTTTTCCATAACACTGTAATGTATGAACTGCAACGTGGAGCCAAATCAATGGTCCATCTAACCCACTTTTTTGCTCCCAGTAACAGCCATGATGAGAGGCTATATAAAGAAGAGTATAAGGGCAAAATAAACACACCAATATTTCTTCCTAGCATTTTCCTACCCCAGAACAGGCAGACAGGAACTGACTGAAGAGAATTTTTGCCAGAACTTCACATGTTCCAGCAAACATTCCTAAATTTCAGAAGACCTCACTGTAATCTCAGAGTCAGTTTCCACAGTGTCAGATATTTCTCTTGTTGTTCCTGTAGCACACATGGAAACTCAAAAAAAGGAGGGATTTGGATTGAACTAAAACCAGCTAGAATATATCCTTAAGTGACTTCATAAATCTATTCACAGACTCTGAAAATAGATGCCAAGGCCCCTCTGTAGCCAGAAAGTTAATTTGTATTATGCAAGGCCAAGGAGTGTGGCAGAAAGGGGGAAAGTCATGAAGAGGCTAACTTGGGTTTCTCTCTGTCATGCCTCCAAGGGCATTAGTGTCCAAGCCTGAGCTGAAGTCCAAGCTCCACCATACATGAGGGACAGAAAACTGCAGATACTCTTTCAGAGAGCATCCATACCCCCCTCACGGTTTCCCTTGCTCCCAAAGGAAGTTGATTTCCAAACCAATTCCTACATCTGACACTAATCTGCTTCAGTAAACTATTATTTTAGTTTTTAAAAAAGTTCAGCATTCTCTAATAAGAAAGTGATGTTTAAAGACACAAGTCTATTTAAAAGTTTTCTCAAATTATTTCACATCAAATGGCTGCCCAAACAGGCCACCTATATAGATGCTTACCTCAGTAAGGCAGAAATCATACTGGCAAAGCTAAAGTGCATGACTTCCCAACCTGAATGGCTATTGGGCAGCAAAGTAGCTGTCAGGGTGACTCTGAGGTTGTCAGGTATTACAGATTGAGCTCCAGAATTATATGCTGTCCGAGGGACTATAAAGCAATGAAAAACTCAGCTCTTTGATGATCAGTAGAAGAGAGATGAAAACAGCTTTTCATCCTTGAGACACATGGAACTGAGAAAATTAGAGAAACCAAAGAAAAACTATAAATTATTTCAGAAGACTACATTATCATATTTTAGTTTTCCTAATCTGGAAAGATAATATGATTTATCTAGTCAAATAATCTCCTTCCTCATCTGCTCTATATTTTCCCTGTCTTTGAGACTCTACCTGTTATGAAAAAAGTAGGATTAAAAAAGAATGAGAACTAAATGAAAAAGAAAGGTAATAAGACTGGCAGTGGTTAGAGTCATCATCTGTATAGGTCAAAGGAGCCCCTACTGAATGTGGGGAATTACTATATAGTAACTTAAATAAGATAGTAAGATTTAAGACCAGAACATACATGAAAACTTTTGCTGCATAATTATATGTACACATTTTAAGATGTGTTCTAGTTAGCTTATCAATGAGTGTATCACCGAAAGTAAGAACATGATATTCAACACCCTCCCAGATTGCTATCAAAGACACAAGAAATAATGCTAAGAGAAAAAGCTTGTGTACTCAAAAGTTTGCTGTTCCTTTGGTCTAGTATAATAAAAGATGTCAAGTACCCTGACTTACAAAATCTGCCTTGCTTACCTTCTTAGGTCATCAGATTATAAAAAGCTACTACTAAAATGCTTACTTTAAAAACAGAAATATAATTTTAGCCCTCAAGATAAAAATTACACTAAAAGGCAACGTGGTGAGAGTTTGCACATTGACTCAGATTGTTCTTCCTTTGCTCTGAGGAAAGTAGCCATATACCTAAAGCCTAACTTGATCACTGACTTCAGTGGGACCAGTTTTAAGTATGATTTTTATTTTGAAGACTTTCTAGTTCCTAGAAATTAATTGGAGTGGAGCATAGCATTAGAAATTTCCTTGTTTGGTGTAGTCTTTCTTTTTTTATTTCAAAATCATAATAAAACTAAAACTCATAGCTTGGAAAAATCTGTGCCAAATTAGAAAGGGGATTTTCTGGAGTTATTATAGATAATTAAAATGCTCCAGTAAAATTCCATGATAGATGTGGCAAGTTGGCATGCTAAAACAACTCAGTGAAACTGCTGTGACCCATCAGAGTTTTGGAGGAGAGTTAAGTGTGAGAAAGAAACTGCTCTAGTTGAGTCTTTAGCTCTTAAGCTCTAAGGTTATTGCTCCAGTGCCAGTAGGAGCATCAAAACCAATGCTGAGTCAAGTGATGACACAGACTGCACACCCTTGTAGCAATGCTGAATAGTACAGGGATGAGGTTTCTTGTCTATCTATAGCACTATTAAGAAAGAACTGCTTCTGTTATATTTTCTTTAAAAGTCAGTTCTTGAGAACTGACTAGTTCTCTAGGGCTTAATCTTTTCCACCCCATTTCCCAGCCCCACAAAAAAAAAAAAAAGAAAAAAAAAAAAAGAAAAAAAAAAGAGAGATAATAAAATAATAAAAAAAGATTTTTCATGTACAAAGCTCCTCAGTCCTGACTTAGCCAATAGTAGCATCTTTTCCTTTGTCTCAAATACAGATTTCTGCTCTGATGCTGCACACATGCTCAGTTCTGACAGCTCTCAAGCTCAGGAAATATCCTTTTCATTTTGGAAAAAATTCTTAGGAGAACACTTTAGAATGAAGAGTTAAACTTGATGTCTCACTCCTTAACCTGGAGTATCATAAGAATGTGTTTTTAATAACCTGTTAGCACAGGTGCTGTAACAAGATTTACTTGGGCCTTTGCTTGAAGAAGGAGTGGTTCTTGTCTCTGGGTTAAGTCTACTTCCAATGCAAAGTATCAGAAAAGCATAAAGATGAGAACAGAATCATAAAATCATACAATGGTTTGAGTTGGATAGGACCTTAAAGATCATCTAGTTTCAGTCCTGATGCATGGGCTGGGACATCTCCCACTGAATATTATGCAGAGAAACCAGATACTTTCTACTAGAAAACAGAGAGGGGAGTTGGACAGCGATGTGCCTGGCACAAAACAGGTATTATAACATTTTTATTCACTTTTTGCTTGTGTCCCTTATTGGTTCCTTCTGTACCTCTAGCAGCAGCCCTTCAGAGTACGCAGTCAGATGACAGTCACGTTATACTGGTTGTGTGACAGATGTTTACTGATTTGTCTTTAGGAAGGATTTGGTTTCCAAATCTATCTTCCCAGGTATAAGCAAGAGATATGATATGAGAAGTTCCTAATTTTCACCTCAGATGCTTCAGGTAGTTGTTTATGTCAAAAAAGAAATGTTTATATCCAAGTTACAGGATGTTAGCAAAAAAAAAGACTGAATTTTAGAAAATGAAGACCGTATCCTGGTAAGAAAGAATAGGTGGCTATGAACAAGGCTGGAGAAGCAACAAGCTGAGACATTGCATTTGAAACCCGGATGTTTTCAAAGGATGCATTTGGAGAAGATAATGACTGCATTTGAGGAAGCTGTTCATAGTAAAATAATGTGGAGCATTTAATACCTGCAACTTCGGAAAATTACAGTGCCTGTTTTAAGAAGTTTCTTGTCAGGAGTTTTCCATGAGCAATGCTTGAGTGAGTTAATCAAAATACAGGATAACTATTACACATTTTATAATTTTGCACATGCCATTCAGGATTCCATTCCAGTAGGTCATTTGATTCTCTGCAGGTGGCTCCGTTGGTTTCTGGAGTAGTGTACGGTGAATTACATGTTACAGAAATGAAAGGCAGTTATAATTCTGGATAACACTGTATTTGATTCTACAAACATCTTTAGGCCTAATGCAAAGATTCCTTTGAATAATTTATCCAGCTAAGTGTCTCTGGTCCCAAACTCCTAATTTAAAAATGTTGATGAATGAAGTATCTCTTTAGCTAATAAATGAAGTATCTCTTTAGTTATCCTTTGTCAGCAACATTCATTTTAATGGAAAGTGAGTTTACAGGGTTACATGATTGAACTACTGAGCCAAGTCAGTGTTGGCAAATGATGGGCTAAATTATTGATGTTACACACTAATGAATTCTGATGAGAAATAAAATACAGACATTACATTTCAAGTGGTTCATAATTATTTTTGTACTTTAAAAGCAATTTTATTCTTTTTCCAAATCATACTGGTTCTGTAAAACAAAAACATAGTTAGTGATTATAACTAAAATTATTAAGTTTGAGGCAAAAATGCTCCTGTAAGTTTTCTTATGCAAGTATAATGCTATTCACACTAGGAATCTGATTTCTTCTTATACTTCTGGGAAAGGATAATTAAATTAAATGCCTAAATTTTTAAACTGCTGTCTTTAAATAGAATAATTTACTTTGCAACCATAGTTTAGAGTTCAGTAGATGAGTTTATAATCTATGATATATCAGCATGTTTACTAGAGATGTTCTGAACTACCATAATTAATTCAGGTAACGACAAAAACAGAAGAGCTGCCAGAATGGAGCTTTCAACACATAAACAGTTCATCATTAAACCTGTGTTTTGATATATGTTAAAAATGGGTAGAAGGAGGTAACTAAACTTCAGATAGCCCAAAGTGATGTTGCAAGGTTGAATCATTAATTTAAAATGTCATTTCTCTGATCCTCTGCTCACTGTACTGGATAAAGAAATTTAATTTCTTAGTTTTTACTTATAAACCCAGAGCTAAGCATTTGCTCATTTGGCAACAGTATAACTTTATAAATCCAATCCTTAATCTTGTCTTCCTAAAAATGGGCTTTTCCTAATTATAGACTGAATGCTTCTGTCAATTGCTAGAAAAGCAAATCTATGAGGTGTCATTTCCTTTTCTTGTTGAAATATAACTGAATAACCATCGTATTTGTTGGCTCACTGCTGTTTTCTCTTGTCATCCAAAACTACCACTGGCTTCTTGAAGGAGTAAGTACATGCAAAATTGTTTTGGTTTTGCTTATGAAGGGGATATTGTGATCAGAATGATCAATCTTGGAAACGTTTGTCATATTGGCCAAGGTCTCAAAAGAGAGATTCATGAGCTACAGTTCGAGCCCTGCCAAACATACACCATAAACAGTGTGTCTATGGAAGACACAATCAATCTTCCTGGCATCCCTCAGCCAGATCCATTCCTTGCTTAGTGTCAGAATGGGGAAGGAGGAAGAGAAACTTAGGATTTGTGGATTAGGGTAAATAACTGGAGTGTAACATCTTTTTATATTTAATGCTATATGTTGATTACTGTGTGGCTGTAGCCAAGGTTATAGATGAAGTTTGAGTATGAATGGTCCATATGGGTGTAAATGTAGACCCTGCTGTCAGCTGTGTTTTATCTGCAGCTGTAAGATAGAGCTGCTGCATTGTTTTTGGAGATAAACAAATGACATCTGCAAGACTCATGAGAGAAATTAAAAACATTTATGAATGCTTTATGATACTACAAAATATCACTGTATTTTAAATAGTATGGCTGTGAGGAATGCTATCATAAACCTCAACGTTACCTACAATTTGGCCTTAAACTAGTACTCAAATATGTGTAGTTACTTTAGCAATATTAAGACTTCACCAGCAGCAGTATCTCAGGACTCCTGCGATTTGGGTTGCATCTAGGGACCTTAAAGTAGTAATATAGTAGTCTTCAGATTCTAGAAAAGGCATCAAGCACAACTTTAATTTTTTTTTTAAACTTTTCAATTCATGATACAGTGTTTCAGCACATTTTTGTTTCATCACATTTACACTGAATCTGTAAGGGAGTACAGAGAATAATATGAAGCTTAAAGACTGCTGTAAGAATGACATCACTCAGAGGATCAGTTTTTGAGAAGCTGGAAGTCATGCATTTTCTCTTTTCTTGTCTTTTAAGGCTTACTGGTTTGAGTTGCCCTTCTAACAACAAATGCAGAAGAGATAATAAGCTTGCCACTTCCTCAGATTAGACTGAACTGTTAAGTGTTTGGCCCGCAAATACAATTTATTCTAAGTACAGGTGGAAAGAACATGAATTCATAGACTTTGTTTCTGGATTCTATTTATCTTAATGAGAAATGAAGTTGGTCTTGTAATGTATGTCATCATGAGTTCAAGTCAAATATTGAGTTACTTGTAGTGAACTTTTATTCTGTAAACTCGTGTTTCATAATTTAAAAAAGTTAACATTTCTATTAGTCAGGATATTTTACATAAAGACATTTCTATGTGGGGATGTTATAAAATATAAGAAAGTGGAGAATCAGGGCTACTCTGGTGACACAGAGTGACAATTACAGGAAGTGGTGGTGCATTCTGAAGACATATAACACTTAGGTCTTTAAAAAGAAATTTAGAAATAAATGTCCTAGATTAGTTGTCATCCTTCCATTTTCCCTTAAGTCACAATTTTTATTACTCAAAACACTTGTGGATATTTCTGCACCAGAAACATACAAAGAAAATGGACACCCGCAAAAAACCCTAAATAATTCATCACACCAATGATTTGTTTGCTTGCAGAAGCCATCTTCTATTCTCCATCCCTGATGGACAACTAGCAGCATTGCTTGCCTTTCTCTTCCTACTATTCATTAGACTATTCAGGTGACAGCTGCATTTCTAAACTACTTGCTTTGTATCAAGTTTCACTCATATAGTGAAACTTCCAAGTGAAGCCATAAAAGAATTGGCCAGTTAAGGCCACTGTAGGTACCACAGGACAGAAAATGTTTGTGGTTATATCAGCCTCTAGGCATGACACTTAGAAAAATGAAAAGTTTATATGAAGCTAAGGTGAGCTAAGGCGTAACTGGCACAAAACCCTAAATGCAACAGAGTTGTGCCAAATGATATGTACACTTCAAATATAGTAATGAAAATTATGTCAAAATAAAGACATCTGAGTTTTGCCATGTGATCAGCAAAATCACAGACCATGAAAATGAGGCAAAGAAATGAAGCAGGTTCTAATTTCTTCTATGAACTGAGCTTATTTTGAGATTACTTTGCTCTCGCTCACTAGAAGGGTCCCTCTCATCATGTAACAAAAAAATAAATGGTCATGAACATTTTGTCTGTTCCATGGCATCTGCATTAGCCACTACAACCTACATCAGAAATACATTCAAAGATTTTGGTGAATGCTTGTCTGGGTCAACTCAATCTACAAAAATCTATCTAAAGATAATAACTTTAAGGATTGAAATAAAATGTGAGATCACATTTTGAAGAATTCCAGCTATTATTATCTAAACTTCATATTTGAGAGGAAAGCCATATATTTTTAGAAACTATTGTTAGATGCTGATTTCCACCCATTTTTAGAACCCTGTTAACCAAATAACAGATGCAGAAGCAAAAATAGCTAATGTCAATTCCCCTTTAACTGTACAAAATAAATATTGTATAAATTAATAATAAACTCATCAAAAATTAATTCAATATTTTAAATGGTTACTATGAATAAACACGACTTAATATAAAAGCTTAGAACCAATTAAAAGGTGTGCAACCATGTCCCCTTTTCCTTTTTCAGGAAAGAAAAGTTATCTGTCATCCAACTCCATATGTCTCCAAGACAAGACAGAAACAGCAAGAATGCTGAAGTGAAATCAGCAGGCAAAAAAGCCACAACTGAGTGTAATCAGCATAAACAGTGATAACTCAACCCATAACTGAGAAAAATAAAAGAGAAGGCATTCAGATTTTGGAGAGCCTCAGCCCTGAGGGACACCATAACACACCTGTGTTAATAAGTTAAGAGAACAGAAGACAGACTTAAACTGACTGCCATTTGACAGCTAAGAAACAGGGTAAGACTGAGAGGTTTTCAGGAAGCCAAAAAGGGCAAACCTTAATCTTGGCATGCAGGGTTATAGATGATCCTGGACTTAGTGGGACTGCATCTTCCTGGAAGAGGAGGTAGGTCAGGGTACAATGAAAATCACAGATTTTGCACAGTTAGTAAAACATTTCCTCTGGTTAGATGCAGTGTTCACTGAGGGGCCCTCAATAGATTCAGCAAAGTTTCAAAACCTCAGTAGTGAGTGGTCCTTTCTTTGCAAAATTTTCCAAATAAAGACAGCGCAATATAGATCAAACCTCTCTTCTAGTGTAAACTGGTCTAGTTCAGTACAGTGGAATTATTTTGAACTACATCAGCTTTGCCAGAAATTTTTAAAAGATGTCAGGATAAACAAGCAACTTAGTAAAACTGAGGAAAATGTATCACTACTGGCAGCATTCTGTAGTCAAAGTGACAGTCTGGGGGTTGATGCTTCTTCATTCCTTTCTGCCTTGTGGAGCAATCTAATGAAAATTGGTAAAACTGTAACCAACTAAAAGTTTCCAAACTCTAAATCTTGATGATCTATTTTTTTATATCACTTTGCTCTGCTGTGAATGGCACAGATCTAGTAAAACCTGAGCCTATAATATTTCTTTTTATTTTATTAAAAAGGGACCTTTGCTGTGCTACCATTGGAAAAAGTATGCAAGAAATGCTTTAAAGTTACAAGAGTGGCAATTATTTTATTAGCACTTTGGCCCCCAAATTAATTCTAGCAGAACTATAGTCAAGATAAATCATCTAAAAGGATGAACTTAATTGAAGACTCTGAGGATTAAAGCACAGCTACACTCCTAAATAATGCTACACCTGCCATCATATATCATTTCTGCAATTAGATTAGCTAATTGAACTTACTTAAGAGCCAAGTTATTGGAACTCTGAAATGGTACTGGGAAAACAAAAGTTAACAACTACCTTGTCTATATATTTCAGGGAGAAAAATATTTTACTTTTAATATTTTTTCCCTTAATTAAAGAGATTACTTTACTATTGTCTGCTGGATTAAAAAAGTATTCAGTAATTTTAGAGGGATTTTTGAAGGCTCAATTGCTCCAGCAAACTGTAGGATATGGACTGCACAAACTGTGATGGTGATTTTCCCTCCACATTGCTCTGTCACATTTCTTCAAACCCGGGCCACAAGAGATCTCCATGAAGATTTTATTTGAAGAAAAGCTGTCACCTACATCAGTGACAGTCTTTGCTTCTCTCCTGCTACACAGGATGTCCTTTGACAACTAAGATAACGAAGTCTATGCGAAAAGGCAGTGTAATTTGTGATGGAACTCTCAGAACTTGCTTTGACTACAAAGATAAAACCAAAGTGTCTTTTCAGACCCATTAAGTATGTATGTAAACTGCCCAGAATGAAAGAAGAGCAGAGCAGTCCTCATGCACTTCCAGTACACTTCAGGAACTGTTGCATGATGCAGTTCTCATCTCTCAAACTCTGGCACTGGTTGCAATCAGACAGATGTAAAGGAATTTTGAAAACTTGAAATGAGCCACAAAAAGAGCATAGAAAGATGAAATAGTCTTGCCCAGTGCACAGTCCTACAGTTTGCTCAACAAAAAATGAACTAGATAAAGAATAAAAATTGAAAGTATAAATAATTCCAGACATTGATCTCTGCTTTAGCACTTGATTTGCTTGCCAACATATTTATTCTTTGCTGTTACCATGGAAGAAATTCTTAACCCTTTTTCTAACATCACCATTGAAATGCCCAATTCAAAAATTTCACTTTCTGTCAGAAGTATATTTACATATGGACAATACATAATCTGTTGATCATTCTTATTTCTAAGGCAAAGACTAAATGTACAAATGCAAGGTGTCTACAAGGATCATGATAAGCCTCAGGGAGGATATATTTGAAAATATGACTGAAATAAAAGAAGATTTAAAAAATATTTTAAAATAATATGAATAGATCTTCAGTCTCATAACCATGGGGTGAGCTAAGTAAACATATTATCACTTGTGCTATGTATTGAAAAATGTTTTCTGGTCTTCTGTTTTAGAACAGAGACCCAAATGGAGGTACATCCAAAAAGCAGCATGTTCTGGAGATGATTCCTTGGTAAAGTGTGCTGCTGCTGGGTAGGACGAGTTAGAACAAAAACACGTGCTGGCAGTGCAATGGCTGGACACAGAGCCAGGGAGGTCAACAAGGGACACATTGCCTTTGCTACCCTAAGCATAATCATGGCATAGCAGACAGTGTGGCCTTAGGACATATAAGATGGTGATGGTGTGTGGTTGCATCTTCTGGACAGGCTAATGCATCTGGGGGCAGCAGCATCCCCAAAGGGGATTAAGTGTGTGCTCCAGGTGACACACCACCTGCCTGCACTAAGCCTGAGCACTCTTATTCAGTTTAGTACCATTACCAAAGCCACTTGGCTCAACCCAAGGGCACCCATCAGGAGTATGACAGGGAGGAAAGCTTTGAATTAAGAGCAGTTTCGTGTTTGTGCTTAACTAGCAGGGCAGATGCCTGATGGCAAATCTCTGTCATTGGCACCAAGTTTGGTGATAAAGACATTGAGACTGGTACAGCACATAATTCCTTCAGAAAAGAATTTAAGAGACCAGACACCAAAGGAGCTTGACATCATTGTAAAGGTCTCCTCTTAATTTAAAACTCTTAGGGAGATTTAATTGCAAGGATCTATTTGGTCAGGAAAATATCAAGCACAAATACAGGCTGGTGAATGCATTGAGAACATCCCTGAGGAGAAGGACATAGAGGTGTTGTTTGGTGAGAAGCTCACCATGAACCAGAATATTGTGCTTGTAGCTCAGAAAGCCAACAGTATCCCAGGTTGCATCAAAAGAAATGTGGCAAAACAGGCTGAGGCAGCTGATTCTCCACCTCCACTCCTGTGAGATCCCAGCTGGAGTACTTATTGTGTCCAGCCCTGGGGCACCCAACACAAGAAGGAGGTGGAGCTGTTGAAGCAAGTCCAGAGAAGGGCCTTGAACATGATCAGAGGGCTGGAGCACCTCTCCTATGAAGACAGACTGAGAGAACTTGGGTTGTTCAACCTGCAGAAGGGAAGGCTCAGAGGAGACTATATAGTGACCTTCCAGTAACTCAAGGGGGCTACTGGAAAGCTGGAGAGGGGCTTTTTACAGGGGCTTGTAGTGATAGGATGAGGGGTAAGGGTTTTAAGATGAAACAGGGTAGATATAGATTAAATATTAAGAAGAAATTCTTTCCTATCAGGGTGGTGAAACACTGGCACAGGCTGCTCAGGGAAGGTGTGGATGCCCCATCCCCTGAAGTGTCCAAGGCCAGGTTGGATGTGTCTTGGAGAAACCCAGTGGGAGGTGTCCCTACCAATGGCAAGGTGGTCAGAATTAGAAGATCTTTAAGGTCCCTTCCAACCCAAATCACTCTGTGATTCTGTAATTTTATAATTTTTTTTCAAATTGCCATTATTAAAAGCATTTTGCTACTAACAGGGATCCTTCCTAAGGTTTTGTCTTTTTTGGTGTTTATTAGAGGTGATTACTAACTCCACCAGTATCTGTAAAATCAAACATCCTCCTCACTAATGGTTTTGGCAATGTCACCTTCCTATCACAGACACAGTTCTTCTTTCTCAAGTGCAGTGTTACAGGCACTGTGGTCCATCCACACCACAGGAAGTGATTGGAATGCAAGTCCTTAAAAATAGGCTTAGTAATGAATACTAGCAATGATGAAACTGGTTAAATCTGTCTTCCAATGTGAGACAGCTTTTGGTTTTCACACAATAATTTTCCCAAAACCCTGCTGCTGTGTATAACTGCAGAGAGTTGCTAGTTAAAACATACCTAGTGAAAAGTCCATTATCTACTTTTAAGTCTCTCTTTGGATTGCACCCAGGATGTGGCTTCAGTGAAATATGAGCAAACACTTTAGCAGCCAATGTACTGTATCTACTGACTTTTCTAATTCACTCTTCCTCTGTGACTTACCTGTTACCTGTTTGCTTTAGTCAAGGTAGCTGCTGGGACACAGCCTGCCCTGAGAGGGAATCACCATTTTGCTGCACCCTCACCCACTACTCAGCAGAGCAGGTTCTCATAGTCACACTTGGATGCAAGCAGAATGTTAGGAACAACAAATCTGTGTCTTTTCTTACTGATAGAAAAGGAAGTAAGAAGAATAGCTGCCAGCTTTGGCTTTACAAGTACGTGCCACTATGCTGGATGCCGCCCACAGAAGAACTTAATTGGCAGAAGAGTAAGTTGATCTGACAGAAACACAGATAAAACACAGATAACAGCTCATATATAAATAAATAGCTTCCAGGACTTGTAACATGTTGTTGAAAGAACCTGCCCTTCTATACACTTCGGTAACTGCTGCTAGCTGAACCAGTTTCTATGTTAATTTTATAAATTATCTTTGTTTGTTATATTGATGTTGTTATTATCAGCCAGGTTTAAAGGGGGGCTACAAAGAAGATGGCAACTCCTTGTTTACAAGGAGTCACATGGACAAGACAAGGGGCAAGGGGCACAAGTTGTTCCTGGTAAGATTCTGATTGAACACAAGAGGAAAATTTTTCACTGTGAGGACAGTCAGACATTGGAACGGTCTCCCAGGGGAAGTGGTGGATTCCTCCATTTTGGAAAGTTTTAAGTCTCAGCTCGACGGGATGCTGAGACATCTCATATAAACAATAATATTAGAAGGGTTGGACCAGGCGATCCTTGAGGTCTCTTCCAACTTGATATTCTGTGATTCTATGATTCAAACTGCATAAAAATACAGCAAGGATATGAAAATACCAGAAGAGGGTCAGAATATCAGAAAAGGATATAATGGATATTTAAAGCTTATATGGAACATAATGTTCTCCAGAGTTTGAAAAAATATTCTCTTTCACAGGTCTGAGGTACTTGGATCTGAACACCTCCACATATTGTCAGGGCTTATATTTAAAAGTTTAGATGAGGCCCATCTCTAGTTAGCTGAGTTACTGAAGGTGACAAGATCTGCAAACACAGCTGCTCAGCATGAACATCCTGAAGAGGAAAATTTATGTTAAGGTGAAGGATTTCTGCAAAAAATTCACTATAATGTAGACTACTTATTACATAAGAGTTCAATCATATATGAGATTCATGTTACATCTATTACAATACTGTGTAAAATTAATGTAAAGATTAATGTGTAAGGAAACTAACTGCCACCTGTGGCTTCCATGCTACTGCCATGATTATTCTTGAGTTTTATGCTGTACATCGATCACCTTTGTTCTCACTCATTATTGGAGCCATTGAACACAGGAGGGAACAGAAATCATCCCAGCTATCCACCAAATGCTAAATGAGGAATTAGAATGAAAAAAGGTGGAGTTCCCAGCTTACCTGTTTTCACTGGCACAAAAGACAATGTTGTAATTAGCACACATAACACATCCAAAAAGCCATAAAATTTAAGAGTACAAATCAGTAATAAAGTAAAAAATCTGACCATATTTTTATATTAATTGTTTTTATTGATATTCTGGTTTTAATAGGACTAGGATTTCTAAATCTGTAAGAGAAGTAGAGCACATATGGAAATTTGGATTTTAAAGAAAAAATCCCCTCAGCCAGATACTGAAATCAGAACATGATGCTGATGCAGCTTAATTGAATTCTAGAACTTATTTTAGAAAACTTTTACTTGAACGCATCAGATATTAACTGGGAAGTGTAATTACACAATATTAAAATGTAATAGAATTATTTCTGCAATCATACAGCACAGTTGGACTGTTAAAAATTAGAAAATAAGATTTTTAAGAATGTGCTGTAGTAAAGCTGCACCAGCAACATAACTTGTTTTGCAAGGAATAAGTCTGAAGAAATTTTTCACTTAAGTCTTTTAAAAACCCTTCACAAATGCCATCTGCTTATGGCCAGTAACCATGAGAAGAGATTGAATGGAGTGGCTTTACAGACTTATCAATATGACACCGTAGCACCAGAGAAAAAGAAGAGCAGTCAAACTGTACTGCATAGTAGTTATAACCTTATACATATCTGGGGAGAAAGTCATAAAATAAAACCCCATACATGTCTGGAAACCATTTTTGAGTCTCGTGATCCCCCAGTGTTGTTTTTTATGGATAAAGGACAGTCATCTAATAATTGAGTTAGGAAGGTATGACACTTCAAAGAAATTAAATGTGAATACAGTGAAAATGACAATATTGCTTAGCAGGGAAATAATATTTTCCCAAAACAGGCCGTGATAAAATCTTCTAGAACAAGAAAGCAGCAACACTAACACTGCTCTGTGTTTCAAATGTTTATATCCAACGTATTTATAATAACCTTTCCATAGGTTTGTGAGAAATAAATCTAATGCCCCCCCTCCCCCCCCCCTTTCTGCGAGCTGCGCGTGGAATATGTGCTAACTTACTGAATTCATCCTTCATGCAATCCCAGTTTATTAAAGAGGTTAAAAATTTATAAAACTCTGATGGGATATGGTTTTAATGCTTCATCACACTACCCATCATTTGCTTTCCAATCTAGATCGGAGCGATCTCACCGACTTCCCTGCAATCACCTACCTGCACAGCTAATATTTTCCGAGCGCTCTCCTGAGAGGCCTCCTGGAGCCCGGCCAGCCCTGCCCGGCTGGGGGGCACCCGCTGCCACCGCCACCGCCACCGCCACCGCCGCTGCATCCCCCACAGCTGGGCCAGCACCGGCACCGGAACGGGAAAGAGGGGGTTGAGGAGCATGGGGGTGGGTGGAGGGGAGGCAAGAAGAGGGGGAAAAAAAGGAGAGGGAGGGAGAAAGGGGAATAAAGGGAGGAAAAAAAAAAAAAAAAAAAAAAAAAGAGGAAAAAAAAAATTAAATAAATTCCTGAGTCAGAGCAGGAGGGGAAATTAATGGCAGCGCTCAAGAAGAATGATGGAGGGAAATAGAGAAAGCAGTCAATAGCCCATTCGGAGCTGTACGGACCTGACAGGAATTTCACAGTCTCTTGGTTTTTCAGCCCACTCATGTGCATTCATCAGAAACCAGTCACATCTGGCTGCCAGGATGGGGGGTTAATTTTCTCTAAATGCCTCAGCAGTTTTGTTCTAGCTGAGGCAAACTCTGTGACTGCAAAGCTGATGAGTAAAATATTTCTACTTCACCCAGTTTAACTCAAAACCGATAGCCTCGGGACATATTGAACCTTTCTTAAAAAAATAATCTCTTGAAGCTTTTTGAATGGCACATCAGGTCAGGCCAAAGTTTAAAATGCAAGTTTAAGACTTTGATGGACACCAGGGCTCTTTTTGGTTTTGTTTTTCCCTGTGTAAAGCTTATCATAGCTTGGAAATGTGTGCTTTAGTGCATGACAAAACTAAAGAGAATTAACTTAGCCATCAACTGCTCAGGGAGAACAATAACAGGAAGGAAATTTCCAGACAGAAGTTCCTATTAATCTACCTAGCTATAACCATGTGACATGAAAGCATCTAACAGCACCAAATTGCACTGAATGTGGCTGCTGAGAGTGCAGCTACATTAAAAAATGCATTTTATACAGGCATATAGAAAATGTAACACCTATCCTAGGAACTGCATTCAGTGCCAGGAATCCTGATGGAAATTATTTGAAGTAAGAGTGCTTACCAGACAGGCTTTTGCTATTTGCTAAAACTAATTATTGTTACCATCTACAGTTTAGACTGGTACCAGTTTTTCCTTTACTTGCAAGTATCTGGAACTCACAGATAATGTATGGCAGGACTCATCTAGAAGAAAAAAGTTTTAATGAGATCTGAAAAATCTACCAAGACAGAATGTTTTTGAAAACAACCGCTTTTTTTTTTGGTAAATTTTGCAGATACTGCTCCATTTTCTAAACAAGTCACAGATTAGAAAATGGAAATTTAAAATGCCTAAATTGTTTAGTGGAAATATCTTCACCACTTTCCATGGAAATACATGGTTTTGTGTTTCATCAGGTTAATTATTTCAATAAATGACACAGCTATTGTTAGCATGAGGCCTTCAAGAGTGTGCCTGTCAACCAGATTAACACAGTGGATTGTACCTTTCCTTTGGAAATATTACATTTCATTAAGGTCAATGCCACAGGTCAATAACTGGATCAGTTATAAAGAAGCTTTTACATGATAAGATATGACTGCTCTTTAGGAGCAAGCGCAGTGTACCAGGTAAAAAATACACTTTTTCAAAAGAATGTAGATTATAGTAATATTAAGTGAGCTATTACAGCCTAGAGAGTAATTAATGCACATTTTCAAAATTAATGGCCTGATTTTCGGAGACACTGAGTTTCCACAAGTCCCATTAGATTCTGAGGAAGCTGTGAATACCCTGCATCTTTGTAAATGAGGCTGTAAAACATTAAAACAGATCTTTGTATGCCATTTTTTTTGAGTCCTGCCAGTATATATTAAAAATAACATGAGGGAATGTAGATAAACTCAATGGGAAAATATAAAAATATAAATATGAATCACAGCCAAATCTGGATACAAATATGACTATGCTTTCCAATTTGAAAAGCCTTCTCTGAGTACCACTGCTCATTTCCTTCTATTTTAAGAATTTTTTGTTTCCCCTGAAATCTATCTCCTTCTGCAGGTCTGCTGTTAATTCAGGTATTTTTATATCTCCTGTTGGATGATACCATTCTGGAGTCTGAAACAGAATGCAGGTGAGAGAGGAACAAACCTAACAATCAATGACATTTTCATAAAGCATTCTGCTTCAGTCCTAGAAAAACAAAATAAGCAGAAAATTATCGTTGGATTATCAATATCCTCACTTCTGTAAACAGGTAAAATAATTGCATGGTACATTGTCACGGAGAGGAAAACGGGGGTTGGGAGAGCACGTGAAAGGATTCATCAGTGAACTGTGAAACGAGTCTGTGGCTATCCAGTTCAATGGCTATCCAATTTTTGTCTTGAGAGATTCAGAAAACATCCAAGAACTTTGAGTTTGGCTATTTGTAAATTACTATAATATTTATTGAGAAACTGACAGTTTATAATGGCTGGTGTCCAATACGACCTTCACTAATATCTCTCATCTCAAAGAATTGAATAAACACTCTCAACTTACAAGTCCATGTTGGCTGTTGTTAGTACTGTGAGCATCCCTGAATCTAATGCATCTCACAGCTTGAATAGATGCTATTGTGCCCAGCGTAATGGCACCTAAACCCAATATTTATTAATTTTACAATATTAATTGCAACATAAATAACATTTATGTATTCAATCAGACTCATGTCAGCGAGAAAGTAATACTATGATCAAATGCTGTTATCTGAAAGCTTAAAATAAACTTATAGATCCACTAATCTAGGAGGGCCTATGCCAACTCCTGCGCTGACTGCAGACCGTCATCTGAGGAAACAATTTAAAACAGAAAAATCCTCAGTAACCTAGCTAAAGAGCACCTCTAGCCCCAAACCATCTGATTGACTTCATAGCTTTTGCCATGATCTCTTTATCCCTCCAGGCCCCAACACTTTTCCCTCATATCCTCTTCTTGGTCATATAATAGAAATATAGTTATTTTCTTTCCCTTATATTTTAAATTTTTATCAGATGTAGAAACTTCAGAAGGCATGGCATGCATGAGTGGCACACATGCCATTATTTTCAGCTCCTTCATTTTTCTTTGTTTGGTCTTTTTTACATTATTTGGGAGACATGCACTCTCAACACATCAAGCCAAACACTGACTGAGAAGGTAACAGCTTCTCCAGTAGTACAGATGTAGGAATATGTAAAGTAGCCAAATATTTGCATGGTATTCACTTTGATTCTGTTCCCTTTGCTGTGGTAGGAGGACTGAAGGAAAAGGCAAAAAGACAAAGAAGCTCCAGATTTTGAGGAATGGACAGGAAGCAGAAAGCTCCTTCTTTCTGTCATTCTTGTACCTGCCATGGTTGCAGCTGACACAGGTCTGCTGTTAGTTCCATAAAACCTTCCATCAAAGGGACAGTAGGGTTTCTGCAAGCACCAAAACAGCATCAAGTCTGCTAGGAGGAGCAATAGCTTTCGAGGAGGTGGTTTTACTGTTTGGTTTGTTTCTTGTTTTGTTTTGTTTTGTTCTGGAAGGGGACAATTGTGACTTCAACAAGTGACTTCTCCCAGTCCTCATCATACAAACAAGGAGATGATGAGCCCTTTACTGGGGGGGCAACTGAGCTTCTGGTAAGAAAAAAAACCACTGTTTAAGGAATTGCCCTTTCCATGCTGCTTCTTTGGGGCTTCACTGTTACTTTCCTGTACTTGTGTTGTGAGTCTCTGTGGCTCACAGCAGAGGGAAGCCTATGTCTCTACAGTGTTTTAATTCCTTGCTTCTATATGGTACTAATGTCATCAATAATATGAGCATAAATTTGGGAATAGGAGGTGTGAGCTAGCTGCTATTCCTAGCTTATTAGAGAGGAAGCCTGTGATTCAGGCTACCTTATTCTGTTCTAACCTTTTAGTTTTTTATTATGATAAATCAAGACTCCTAGTCAAATTCATGGCTGATCTGCAGCAATATAATTGAAATTAAGTTAATATTTTAATTTGCAATTTCTTATTTGAGGTATTAAACTGGGATAAAGTGCATGTGATGCTATTTGAAGCAGTCGCCTATTCAAGCCTAATTCATTATTCCAGTGTTATTTCTTCCAGGTCCTCATTATGTATTTGGATAGTCTATAGAGTAAAGAAAAGGTAAATTGAAAGAAAATCCCACATAGAGAGAAGGAATTTTATCTTATTTAGTCCAGAACACTTTTTCCTTTTGTTGCTTGGCAGTTCATAGGAACCCAAATTTTTCATCTGCTTATCTTTTATTGCACAGCCTGGCTGTTTAGAGCAAGACCAGTGCAGATTACAGACATATTTGACAATGGACTCAAAGCTAGGAGTGTTCACTTAATTAAACATCAAATGGCATGTGGCCCCATGAAGAATACAAAGTGGACAGCATGAGGAAGTCAGTCCTGATGCTTTTTCTTGGTCAATAACATACTACTTGGACTGCTTCAATAACCAGTTCTGGCCAGTGACTACATGCTAGCATTATATTAGGCTGTGATTACAAACCTAATTCTCCTCTCTGCTGTTGTTAATTAATGAGATTCAACTGATCTGAATATAACTGTTCCTGGTTTACACCTGGAAATGCAAAGAGAGAATCAGACTGTCTATGAAGAAAATTTAATTTTATTGTCCAAAATTATAACTGCTCATAATACAAATATATTCTGTGTTTAAAATGCATACTTACATATAAGGTGTCTGATTCAATAAAACTGAAAGGTTCTGGATCAGATAGTAGATATATTTCTACAGGCAGAACTAGTATCCTGCTTGTCTCAAAACAAGATTCTTTTTTAATTTTGCCAAACTTAAGACATTTGATCTAAAAATGTCCATGGCAGGTGTTTGCCTAAGGCTGAATGTCTTTGGATAGCCCAAGCAGTTAGATTTTTTAATATAAGGAATTCTGGGCAGAACACATTATCTTTCTCCTGTTACAAAATAATACTGATGTTTCCTTTACTAGAGACAGTGTGCAAAGAAGACCCAGATTTCAAAAGGGGCAGCATTTTTGTATGCAATATGACTTTCTCACAAAAATAATCTCATTAAAAGTATTGACTGCAGATTGTAATTAGTAATGCTTTTCCATTTTTTATCAACCAAAATTTTTTAAAATACTGTCTTTTTGCAAGAATTTTGATCCTCTTGCTGGTCCTACAGTTGATCAGATTGATAATCTAGAATATAAAAATGGAATATTAATTGCAGTGGAATAATATTTCACCAGTAAAAAAATAATTTGCAATCCTTCCTTCAACTGCCAACTGAAATACCCTTTTTCTTTCCTGAAGATTGTTTCAGAAACAGCCTGAAAAGAAGGAAGCAAACTCAGCTCAAGGAATGGAAATTTCTTTAATTACAGAGACTTAGAGACATAGCTACTCCCAACAAAGGTTGGTTCCAGAATGAAAAAAACAAGGAAATACAAACTGAGATATTTAAAAGAACTAGCAGCTGAAGATGATGCTGAAGCTACAGCAAGTAGTTAGAGCTACTTCCCAAGTGACTAAACCTATTTGTAAATATTAAAATGAAGAAGAAAAGGACTAAACAGCAGCAGTGATGAAGAATATATGTAGCTGAGGCAGATGAGAGAAACAGATGGGTAGAGCATTTCCAAGAAGTCTCACTAGACTCAGCCCACCATCAATACCATATTTTGATGAAATATTATGAACTTAAACCATTTAACATTAACAATAACCAATTGAGATGTCAAAAATACACACAGCAATCCAGAAGCTAAAAAAATGTCAAAGCAGACAGCAATGATCAGATCACATAAAAATGGAGTACTACATCCTGCTTTTTAAACAAAACTCAAAAAATTATTCTGAGGAAAAAGATTTTGGCCCTGCAAGAGAAAAAGATCTCCTGCAAGAGAAATAATTCACAAAGGAATATACAGGATGTAAGAAATCTCAGTAAACATTAGTTTGGATTGAGATCATGTGAATATGAACCAGCTAGAGACAGTCATAGTAAGGGCCATCATAAAATAATACATCATCAGTTCTTGAAGACACTTGGAAACCTTAAGTAGATCTGCAATCATGTACTGAGTATAAATCAGGTTCACATTGAGAAGAAGGCAGAGAACACCAGAAGACAAAGTAGGCTCCAGAACCAAGGGTCTGGAATGTAACCCTGCAGAAATGTATGTTATATTCCTACCTCTGCTACACTGTACCCCTGGCATGTTAACCAAATCATTTACAGTCAGCTTCTCAGAGCTTACTGGAGATTTTGTGCTCTCTCTTTTTTGGGGGGTATCCAATTTAAGTCTTTGATTTCTAGAGCTGATGAGCAATGACAGATTCAACGTAAGTTAGTAGGGAGCCTTGAAATCATAGTGTGCCATGAAAAAGGTTGTATTTCTGACATTACTATGTCTAGGCTAGATCTGCAAAAGGCTTTAGACATCTGATTGCTATGTAAGGCAAATAAAAGATTCTATGGTGCTGACAGTACAGGAAACTAAGACTATTTCACTGAGTTACTTTATTAAAACTCAACTCTGTTTTACATTCAGTGAATATAACTCCTTCAAGAGCACTCTTGACTGACACTGATATAATAGGTACCTGACCTTCCAGTACCTGACCTTCTGGATCCACCATAACATTATTTTGTAATTCTGCAGTAGTCGCTCTTCAGACATGAGTTTATTATAAATGTAGTAAGCCAAAATGAAACTAGCAGGATGAGTATTAGCCACTAGTCAGTGCTGTCAGTAGTAACCTACTGTGATTTTCAGACCTATGCAAATTACCATTACATGTTGAACAGAAGCTAATATGTCACTTCTAAATCTACACTTTCTCTATTTTCAAGTGATGCTAATCTTATATCAGAGGACTCAATGTGTGTGTCATATTAATTCAACAGTGCACCGTGAATGCTAACTTCTATGTAAATGACATAAGCCTTATCAGTTCTGTTCATTGTTACAACTCAAACAACGGCAATTACAACAACTCTACAGATTTTGGCGCTGTAAGAATGGCAGATTTATTAGCAAAATCCAGTTAATATTTATCTTTTTATACTCTTCAGCTACCAAGTTACACCTGTACAATATACAAAGCTTCTAGGTAATGAGATATTTCTTTATTGTCAAATCTGCTCCACAGACTGCTGGTAAAGATTACATAGCTCATTTAAATAAAGCTCTTTTGTCAACAGACTGGATATACTTTAAAATGAGTAAAAGCCTCATGAAAAAAACAAATCTGAGTTGATGTGCAAGTATACATGAAAAGATGCACTTGTTTTTTGACCTTATTCCAGTTGTTAATGCTTTGGTAAGCAGATTAGCAACGTTAGATTTTAAAAAAGGAAAACTGTATTTCAAGATCCGCTGAAAAACAAATGAAGAAAAGCCTGAAAAATCAGAGTACAATCTTCTACTACAAATATGAGTGAATGCAGACAAAAGCATCAGTTAGTGGAGTAATTAAAAAATGAATGTTATTAGGATTTTAACTGCTGTCAGGAAAAAAATAAAGGAAAGAGACAATAGACTAAGATCTGGGTATCTTTCTGCTTATTGTGGCTACTTACTATAATGCCAATCTGAAAGTAACAAATCTGCTTTCCATATTAGGTTCCTGAAAATGCATCCTAGAGTTTGATACCGATTAGATATGGAATATGGAATACTGAATATGGAATATGTTTGATGTTATTTTTCTCTCAAATATTTTTATACTTGTCAATTTCTACTGCTCTATGAGGGAAATATATCTGTAGCTATCCAGATGCCACTCTCTATATCATTTAGTAATGCTGATAATCAAATACTGCTATTTCATCCCCAGGAGCCCGAAGCTAAGAATGGAAGTATCTTGAAAAGGTGCAGATAATTACACTTATCACAAATCAAAGGTTTAAAATTTTTTATGTTTTTCCTCCTAAGCTGTTATGTGAAGAAACCTACAACTTTTCCCAACTTTAGTCTGATATTTGCACAAGACCATGAGAGGAATATATCTGACAGCACAAGCTGAAGTGTCAAAACCCTGGCAGTAAACAAGATTGCTCCAAAGAAATTCCTGACTTTGCAATTATTTTCTTCTGTTAAAGCAGCCATAATCTCTAAGCATTCCTCTCACAGATTCTACTGCTTAGCCTGAAGGGAAGAAATTGCACAATAAAATACCATATCTCATCCTCTGTCCCCTCCTAAAGGATTTGTGGAGTATAATTGTTAACACAAAAAGTAAACGAGTACTCTTTTGGCACTGAGTGTTGTTGAGACTTTTTTTTCATGAGCTTGTAATCTTAAAATTCAATCTAACAAACTAACATTAATGTGATTATGTTACACTACTTTCCCAAACAATGTAATAGTGACATCTAACATAAGCTTGATCTTTGTGAAGGGTGAATTATTGCCTTCTTTGCTGCCTTTGAAATACGCTAAGATTAATTACCAAAATCTACTTTGGCTGTAGATCTAGCAGAATACAGAGACAGTACCCTGCCTCTCTTGACTTAGGCACAGCAAACATTATGATGATAAACGTATATATTAAGCTTTTTCTTCTGGTTCACAGAAAGTATCTCCTAATGATTGAAGAACAATAAAATGAAATTCAAAATAAGATGTATTTTTTTCTAGATAACACATACATTTATCAGTTATCTCCTATAACTTCATAGGAATTAAAAGATCATAAATCAAGCCCATGTTTTCTTGGGCCAGAAACCAGCCTGTTGTGACCAGACAGTAATGTCATTTTTTTGTGTGTGTTGCTGGGCCTTTGGGACCAGGTAATGATCTCACCAGAGCTGTAACTCATCAGCCTGTTCCTCAGGCATGGTCTTAAGTTGTGCCGGGGGAGGTTTAGGTTGGATATTAGAAAGAATTTCTTTACTGAGAGGGTGATCAAGCATTGGAATGGGCTGCCCCAGGAAGTAGTGGATTCTCCATCCCTGGAGATATTTAAAAAGAGACTGGATGTGGCACTCAGTGCCATGGTCTGGTAACTGCAGCGGTAGTGGATCAAGGGCTGGACTTGATGATCTCTGAGGTCCCTTCCAACCCAGCCAATTCTATGATTCTATGATTCAGCCTTGTGCATTGCAATAGTCCAAGTCATACAATAGACACCTCTGCAGTTGCTCCTGCTCTGGGGATGCTTGGCTGAGTTCTGACCATCATCCCTTTAGCCATGACAGAAACTTGACTTTCAGCTCATCATTTCAGGAATAACATGGTCTTCAGCTGAGCAAAGCCGGGCTTTGCACAGGGATCTCCTGCCTGGGTTTGCACGATACACCACCAGGCCAGTGACACCAGCTCAGAGGCTGGATATTCTACAGGGCCAACTTGAGCACAGAGAGGTAAGTGTGTGTGTGCTTCCTGAAAGGCAATGAATCAATCAGAACAGCTGGTCAATTAAGATGTGCATAACTTCTTGCCAGATGTTACCTCTGCACTGATGGCTGACTGCATCTTAGAGATGCACATTGTTTCTCAACCCCTGGGGCTACTTCCATATCATTAAATAAACAGAGCTAGGGACCACTCAGTGGCAGTCAGGCTGAGTGGCATAGGCTGCTTTTGTCCAGAGTATGTACTCCACTACCACTTCTCAGTCTTGTATGATCACCTTGCAGCCCTAAGACACAAATAGCATCTTTTTTGGGGGGGAAGAGGTTGATGGATGAATGACTGAGTTAACATGAAGGCTGTGTTTCAGCCTATGAAGAAGAAACAGGGAGGAAGTGTCACATACCCTTGGCTATGGCAAAGCCATGGCTATGGGGTAGTGGTGGAATGCTGTGATGTGTTGAGGGAATTAAAGCTGGTGCTGCCCCAGCCACATTCCTTGCTTGAAGCAGTCCCTGGTGCATGTTATTCCTCAGCTTGGGTAAGGCCTTCTCTTGGAAAGGTGTAGCTAGCACAAGCCCAAACAGGACATGGTACCATAAATATACAGTAGGGAGGAAAACGGAGCAGGCCAAGGTAGGTCCCTAACCTTCTTCTGTTTTGCAGACTAGATGTTGTGTTTCTGGTCAATTTTCTCTTGAGCTTCCTGTTGAAAGTGTTTTGGACAGAGCCAGATGGTCTTCATAAACAATAAGAATTCATGGGTAGGAAAGGATTAGGAAGGCAACGTGAGGACTGGAGGGCTCCAACTTCAACAAGTAAGGGAAGATAGGTATGATGTATATGGCTACAAGGTGTAACAATCAGGTTAGGAGCTACCTGTAAAGGGTAAAAAGGATATCTTGACACTCATAAACAGAATTTTTTAACTCATCAATTAACTTGAATTTGACATCCTTAGTCTAATGAAACATCCTTTTCTTCTTATCTAAACTGGAGACTAGCTTTCAGAAATCTTACGAAGTTCTTCCACTGAGTCACCCCCTCCCTGACTTTGACTCTAACTCTGTTTAGGTTAGAGAGCTCTTTTCCTCCTTGCTTGACCCAGAGGTCAGCATGAAGTGAGAATGCCCTTACTTGCTTACTAAATATAAACATCTTTTGAGGTTTACAAAGACTCAGATTTCCATACCCACCAGACCTACATAGCAGCTTCTCAATACTTTCATTTATCCTGTGTGATTCTTGGCAGCATTCTCACTGAGACCTCTCAGGAGTTACTTAATTCTCTGGTCTGAGAACACAGCACTTCAGCAGGCAGTTCTTGTTAGGAACTGACTGTATCTCACCACCACCACTACCTGTCTTCAGTCAGGATGGACACTGTATTGCAAAGATGAATATTACAGGGAAGGCAGAAATTAAAATGGTGTTCACAGAATGTAGTTTACAATTATTTACATACTTCACTTAAGTCAGTCATAATACATATTGCATTAACTAGCCATTAAGATGACTGGAATAAAATATTGCAGGCCTTGCCAGAACTCTGTTCTCAGAAGAGCTGAGGGATTCAGTCACGTTTCTCTAGGAAGCATAATGGGAGCAGAAGGAAAAGGCTATATGAAGTCACATGCTGTCAATAATTACATAACTCAGTAAGTTCTAGAAATAATTCACACAGAAGTGTCAAATTATAAGAGATACCACAGGTGTCTCAGAGACTCAATTATGTGATGCAGGTTAGAACCTAGTGTAAAGGAGAAGTTTGAATGATATTCCAAAAGCTCTTATAAACTCTACATCCTTCTTCCAGTCCTCAGAAGGAGAAGGATGAAAGACAGGAAGGAGAAAGATGAAGAAGAAAATTAAGAACAAGGAGAAGGACAATAAATAAGAAAGAATATGTCTGAGAATACAGGAATGAGAATTCTCCACATTGGCTGTGCAGCTCTATTTCAGTCTGCAATATTCCCACCTCAATACTTCACAAAGAAATAAAAATATGGAAAGACTAGGGGGAAAAATTCCCAAATACATTATTTGTAGTACCCCCCCCCCAAATACATTATTTGTAGTAACCCTTTAAATTGCATAAATAAGCAGACAAACAAAAGGTTTCTTAACATCTGTTTTTCTATCCGCTCATCTATACTCCACAATCTTTCCTCCTTCAAATTTTGAGAGGTCAGTCAGTAAGCAGAGAACCTGCAGCTGTGACTGCAGTCCAAGTTTCAAAGTGTAGCCTGGGTCTCTTCTATGTGCATAGACTTTGAATAGGGCAGAATATTCAAAAATATCAATGGAATAAAGAAAAACTGTATACACAAACAAACTAAAAGTTGTTTATCTACAACAAAACTGCCCCAGAAAGCAGGCCAGATTCAAATGTACTCAGAACACAAAGAATGGTACTGCACAATGTACTCTGCTGGTAACCTGAACAGAGTCAACTGCAACAGTGTAGTTTTCACCAGTGCTGTTTTTATAGTCAAGGAGAGACAAATGTGTGGACTCCTAAATGTCATTATTTTGTTTATTTAGTAATTTCATTGCTCAAAATGTTTGCTAACAATTCCCCATGCTTTTACTTCTAAATTTCACTCAAACCGAACTGTATTGTTTCCATGTGCATATTACCCTCCCTTTTCCTTCTCAACACCATTCAGAGATTGGCAGCTGTTAATTAGATGATAATGCTATTTAAAATTTTTTATTATGTTTTATAATGATAAAGCAGTACTTTATGTAGCAATAAGACAAGGTTTTTGGTATAGTCCCTGATAAAAACTTTAATCACAGGATCATATTCTGATTGTCACTTAAAAATTTAATGCAAAAGCTAAGTAACTCTTCATTTCCTGATACTTTTCTAAGTTTCCAGCCACTTTGTCCATTTCTAAAGGAAAAAAAAATTTACTCATGGGTATTCCTGTCTCCTGGAAGTAGCAATTGTAAGATTCACCTCAACATTTTTTTACCTGCAGGCTGTAAGTTCTACTTATCACTCCTCTGGTCCCCTCACCCAGAGCATCCACGGAAGCTCAGTAAGTTTTCCTCCCAATGAAATTCAGGGCCCTCACAAAGCTGATGTGCACATGGGGCTTGTCCTGCTGCTGACTGGGGAAATGGCCAGGATGGGCTCCTGCCACCTGAAGCACTGATGAAGCCTGAAACAGCCACAGCTCAAGCTTGCATTTCACACTCTGCTTTCAGGAAAAGGGGAAGAACCAAATGATGAAGTGAACAGTAAAGAAAGTAAAAGCCAGCAACCATATTTTCAATTTCTGAGAGAAGCAACAGCCCAAAAGCAGCAATGCTAGTGAAATTAACAGTCAAAAAGCTAACAGCAGTTAAAGTCAAATTTGCTCAGCACCTTCTATGGCCCCTAGGATTTGTCTTTTTTTTTTTTTTTTTTTAATGTTGTAGCAAGGAAACTGGAAGTCCTGGGAGGCCAGGCTCTAGCCCAGATAGATCCATGCCTCATCCCTTAGCACCACAGCAGGGAGCCTATTAACACTGACAAGGCTGACTGCCCTGAAATTGCAGACTTTTAAAACACTGACATCCTTGGCCCCAATGACACGAGGCCTGCGGACCTGTGGCCCAGATTTTTGGGGAAAAACTAGGACCTCCAGGTGTCAAGTGTCTGGCTCTGTTGTAAGCCACCAGAGTCCCTGCTGCAGAACTAGGACCCCAATTTATATTAGGATGGGCCCCACAAGTGCATTCAGGCTACCTGCACCTCAGGCAATGTGTCAGGGGGAATTGTGGTGGAGTCAGAACCCCCACCCTGGTAAGGGGAATTTGGGGTCTCAAACTCTGAGCATGGCCAGACTTAAAGTTTTGTTTCCATCAGTGAGAAATTACTTGAACCCAAGATGCTAAAACAGTTGCCTCATTTTTGCTTTCATTATTGTTGCTGGTAGATTTTTCACTTATTCGGTACTATAACTTAGTTAGGTGTGTTTCTTAAAACTAGAGTAAGATTTGATAAAAAATGTTTTATAAATAACAATTACAGTCCTTATTACACAGGAACTGTATGTTTACAAGGCAAATATGTTAAATAGAAAGCACTAAAATAAAAGGTCTGACAAAAACTGTTGAGCATGGCTACCAAAGATGTATGTATTTAATGGATGCTACCTTAAAATTGGTGTCTGTGTTCACTTTCTCTTTCTAGCAAGGGTTTCAAATGTAGTCATCTTTTCCTAACTCATGAAAAATTCTCCTGAACTGATGAAAATCCAAGCATATATGAAAACAAGGAAGCCATTACTAGCATGTAAGATTCAGATTGATTTTCACTATGTTTGCCAAGAACTTTGGGCTTTTTAATCCTTCTTTGACACACAGTCTGTATAAACTCTTTTAAGTAGCAGTTTTCCTAGATAAGAGTTGGCAGCAGTAATAAACTGGACAGAAAACACATCTTAGAGTAAACCATTTTAATGAGAAGGTACTTAAACCATTAATGACCTGAGTCAGTGACTTTGGTAACTATAAGTTAGTTGGAAGATTCCACCTGTTTTCATTTCCAAGATTCTTATCAGTCACAATTACATAAATAAATCCAATATGATGTTCCTGATCACCAGATAAATGGAAGATGCAAAAAGGAATCTAATTAATGCCTTTGTAAACACACACAGTTGCCTTAACAGGATAAAAAAAAAAAAGGAAGGAGAAATAATCAGAAGTTAGCAAATGCCAGACTTAGAGTTGCTTTTGCAATGATAATGCAAGGCCCCCTGTACACTGATATTGTTCATAGTCTTTTCCCTGTATTTTTCAAAGCAATGTGTGGACTCACATTGTGAACAGATCATCATGTGCAGAGGAAGAATGGAGAAATACATGACAGAGCTAAAAGGGAGCAAAACAATACCCCCAAAGAGTTTCATAGAAGTGGTTGAGACAAAAGACAGATGAGATTTAGGAATCTTTACTTCCTTCTCAGACCCTGAAAGAAGAGTAGCCTTAACAGACAAAGGTTCTTCCATTTATTCATAAGCTAACACAGATTTATTGGGAAACCCCAGTATCTTCCTAGATCACTTTTTTTTTTTCTTTAAATCACTCTTTGCCTGTCCTTATCCTGTCTCCTTGTCCCTTCAGTGCCAGTCGCCATCCCACAAATATTCAATCTAATTCTTAATCTCAGAGTCCCTATATTCCCTAAAAGACAGTAATAACTGTCTTAGGTAGCCTGAAACTGAATTAATGGTAGACTATGGGGGGTTTTATCCATACAAGTATCTGTCACAAAATAAAGCATAGTAAAGCAATGTAAAAAATCTAAATATACACTGAAAACCCAGAGTACAAAGCTTTGAACACAGTCAGTAGTCTAGGGAAGCCAGTTCCTGACTACCACAATGCAACTAAACTGTTGATAACTAAAAAGCTGAGTGTCAATGAACATACCAAAATTTATAACACAGAGCTGGCTGAAATACAGCCACCAGAACTGTAGCAAAATTAGTTTCTTATATCATATAATCTGGTAAATACTTATCATATAGCTCAAGAATGCATCTTAACAAGACTTAAAGACTCCCCTAATTCAGATTCCCCAACAGAGTGCTGCATGTTTGCTACCAGTGTTTATTCACTTCAGAACATATCTCTTAGGGTAAAACAAAACAACAAAAAACCAATACATTTCCTCTCCCAAACTGAAAGGGCAGAGCTTCACAGCACTAAAATATAGATGGGTTGTGTAGAGATTTTAATTTAGGATAAATATAAGATTGTAAATACAAGAACTGTTCATGAACATCTGCTTATAGTACTATTACATCAACCAATCTGATTATAATCCTGCATGAAGGAAATGAAACAATTGCATTTGCATGCCTACAGCTCAAGTCTGTTTTATTTCCCGTGGATCATCTCTGTATGCTGACAGGTGTGTTGGCTTCAGGCTATTTTTACTGCAAAACATCTGAAATCGCAACTGTGAACTGGTTCTGCAGGTGAGAATTTTCCTGATAAAGTATTTACATTTGAATTTCAAAAGTCATCTGCAGCTTAAAGGAAGAGTGCATTACTTAATGAAGAAAACCATGGCCATTGGTTTTAGAGTTGGCTTCCTTACTGGAACCCACACTTATAATCTCATCCTTCAGAAACACTGAGTTTACCTGGTAAATATTGGGCTATTATTATCTAGGTGCTTAATTATAAAGATTTAGGTACCTAGAATAAGACACTGGAGTTTCAAAGCTTTGCCCAGCATCTCAATTAAAGAATATTGTGCCACAAACTGGTAAGAACAGGAACTGCAAGATCTCAAAACGAAAATGCCATACTGCCTGCCCACTCTGAACTTTCACCTGGTCTGAGTTTAACTTGAAAACTCTCCTTACTCCTGTTATAAAATAACTGCTTGTGGGACAATAAAATTTAGCTTCATTTCACTGTAACTTTATCTGTCAAATTTTTAACTACTCCTTTTATAGCTCCAAAAAAAAAAAAAAATAGTTTTATTAATGGACTGTTGATCAAAACTGTTATTCTGGTGGTGAAATCCCAAAGGGAAACATGTTTCAGATATGAAGTATTCCCTCCAGAGCCCCTGGCAGTCACAGAAAGAAGAACTTCTTGATGTATAAAGACGGTGTCACTATTGTCAGAGAATACTACAGCAGGAAATGAACCACAACTAAAAGCAACGTCTTTCTTCCAAGGAATCAAAATAGTTGGGTTTTTTCACCTACAGTAATTTTTGAAACCCTGTACACACGATGAGAAACAACACTTGTCTCCAGCTTTTTTTAAGCGTATATATACTTAGGCAATTACTCAACCTCATAATTTGTAGAAGGTAAAATCTAGCAACATATAGAGAAGATCTCCATCAAGAAATCAAAATAGAATTTTGTAGAAGGTGAAATCATGTACAGTTCACAGCCAGCTTCACTTCTCCAACAAATGGAGCCATAAATGCAATTTTCTGTCCTTTGCTCTGAAGAATTAATTTTAAGGTATTCATATTTTTCTTCAAGTACATCTTAAGTCTCAATTAAGCCACAAAAAGCTACAATAAAGTAACATTAAGAACCAACTTAAACCCATCATAGCAAGGAAATTCAGACCTAAGCTAAATTTTTTGTCTCACTCTTCATCTTTAAATCACAGTGTAGGTAGGAATTGTACAGCTTGGAGAAGAGTATGATCTTTCACACTGCACAGTACATATGTTCCAGCACTTAGGTTAAAGGAAAGTCAGAATTTTTAGCCTTAACTCTGAATTTCTTTACCTTTGAAGGCTTAACTCAAGCATCTATAATTACTTTAACATGAGCTTTTCACATTTAAATCTTTTTGCTCTGGAACAGAAAGCAGAATTCCAAAAGCTCCTATTTTACTGTGTACTTCAACAGCACTTTCTAAATTTATAGGATTGAGCACCGCTTGCTACATGAAACTGAATATATGCATTTTTAAATGGCACTTAGACATTGTGGCTTAAGCGTGGTAAAAAAGCCTTACACATTCCCAATATAAGTTACAAATTCAAACATTCGGGCATGAAAATCCTTTCCCTAAGTTGTTTTCAAGCTTCATCCTTTTTTCTGCAATAACTAAAGCAAAGCCACAGTAGCTGCAGCCATTTGCATCTAAGGAAGAGATGTTTTGCTTTGGTGATATAGTTAATGAGTCTAAAAATATTCAGTATAATAATTCTGTCAAAGCCCCCACAGTCTCCTCAATGAGCAGAAGCCTGCAGGATTCCAATGGGGAGCCAAGTAATGAGCTCTCAGCATTCGCTCCCACACCGTCCAGACGAAATATACTCGGGCCTCGGTGGTTCCACATCATTAGCAACATGAAACAAAGACACATGCTTGACTTTAATAAGCGACTAAAGTTGCTGGCTTATTAGGCTGTCACTGCACATAAACTCTATTGCCGTGTGACAAAACAGTTCCCTGCAACCACCACCACCAATAACAACAAAATAAAAAAAAAAAAAAAAGGAAAAAAAAAAAAGGAAAAAAAAAAAAAGGAGGGGTGCACTTTTTTCAAAGAGGGGTTGGTATAATTTAATGTAGCAAGTGATTGAATGGAGTTGAAGGAAGGCACAGAGGAAGTGATGGGTTTCTGACACCAGTTCTCACGGGCATGCCACAGACTGCAGTTTCCCTGCTGGAGACGATGGTTACGCTGGGCTGCAGGGATCAGGCTCTGGGCATATGTGACTGAGTTTTAGTTGATATTCCCCCAAGACAGGAAGTGAAGAAGCTTCTTTCCCACTGGGAAAAGGTTTAGGCATGATTAACTTGGGCATAACCATACAGGTCAATGATATGACAATGAATGCCTAGCACAATAATTAAGTGGGAAAATGCATGCGATTTGGTTCTTCCTGTTCTTCACATACCAATAATGCATTAGCAAGGACTCATTTAAATGTTTTTCATTATATAAAAATTGATAGCAATGCTGTATCATAGCCTTCATTTGGATATATTCCTTTAAAATGTATTTATCACTCCAGCAAAACAGTTGCACTGATTAATACTCTCCAGTGTTTAAACTTTAATGTTTGACTTGCAGAGCTACTGAGAAGCTTTTTAAATGTTACTTTCTGCTAAAAGAATACATACATTGACAGTGAAAAATTCAGAATTTTTACATTTTAAAAAGGGTGGACTTCCACCTTAAGACAAAACTTAGCATTAAAGACGTGCTGAAAAGCATCCTCCTGTGCCACCAGCTTTTTCCAAGTTTCAAATATTCTGTTTTATATGAGGGTGACACGTGAAAAACTAGTGAGTGTGGTTAAGGGTAACCTTGTACCATAAGAATCAACCACCAGGTGGCTATGGCACTCATCTGCAGGCTGAAGATCAGAGCCCAGGTTGTCTCTACTGCATTGATTCAGAGTGGGTATGGCTATTTTCAGGCACTGGAAAGTCACCAGTGAAGCTTCAAAAAAAAGGAGAACAATAGAAATACAACTATACGCACTCAGTATTGTGACCTTAGGAAACCCATCTAGAGCTTTTGAGACACATACTGCAGTCCCCAATCCAAACTGGCTTCAAGCAACCCAAAATGAGTAGAAATACTGTCCTAAGCCCTAAGAGCATGTTCCTGTCAAAGCTTCTATGAAGAATTCTGTTCTGAAAACCTGCCATTTTGCAAGGAAAAAGATTTCTTAATCAGCTACCCTCAGTTTGTTTAAATATTTATTTCATTCAGAATACTTTCCACAAATATAATTTGCTGTTTGAATTCATTCTCAGACTTCCAGTAATGGTAATACACTTTCAGGAGGCAGACACCTTATACACTGTTAGGCACGTTTATACATAAAATGGCTGGCATGTTCAGGAGATGTATTGATTAAAGGGTAAGGAAGTTCTTATTTTTGGTTGGTTTGTTGCTGTTTTGGTTTGCTGTTGTTGTTTTTTTTTTAATATTGAAGAAGAAGGGGGTTTGTAAGCATTAGAATAACTCCTTAGTACTTCCAGTAGAGGCGACACAAAAGGATTTCTAGAAGACAGAACTGCACTGTTGATTCACTTATGGCTGATCCACTAGAATTTCCAGAGGGGGAAAAAAATTATTATCTTTTGACAATGAGAATTTTAAAATATAAGATGTGGTTAATCACAGCTTTTATAAATGAGGAATTTCCCAGGACCAAAAGCCCAGAAAACAGAACAGAACCAAAGAGTTGCTTTCTTATCAGTACCTAACAAAAAGAGGCAATACACAAATAACAGTGGCAGGGTACATTATAGCAAAACATATAATCACTTGGTAATTTCAGATTTAATCTCAGGATATTTCAGCAGCTGGTAGGATGAGCAGAAAGCAACCTTCACACAAAGTCTGGAACATAGTCAGGCCCAACTCTGTACTGACCAACACCTCAAGAGTTTACATGACTATAGGAACATCATCCTGAAACGCTGCAATGCATGTAGCAAGGAGGACTTACATCAAGGTCTCCAACATTATATACATTTACAACTACCTGCCTTTCCCTACAGGCTGGGAAAGCCATCAAATCCATTTAGAGCATTCCCAGAGACGTGGAAAAAGAAGGACTGAAGTCTATATGTGAATCCTGAGAAGTTCTCAGTTCTGCAAGTAGGTAGCACTTGATAACCACTGCTCATGGAACATACAACATTGCAGTCAGACGTAATGAACACAGCAGATAAACCAGACACAGCTTAAAATTTTTTGAGAAATTTCCAAACTTTTAATATTATCTGTAGAAGAAAATGCCATTATGGAATCTTTCATTCAGCTTTTGTCTAGATCCAGCTAGTAAATACTAAACACCAAGATACTCTCAGAGTTACATAACTCCAGTAAAGCACAAAGCTGACCTAGGCAGGCTAGGTTTGTATGTTTCTTTTAATAATCTCCAACATTGTTTCTAAGTGATAGAATTAATTCTGAGGACTCGAAAAGTTCCTATAATTTATACTAAATTATAAATAAATACATGAAAGAAAAATAAACCCCCAATTTTTTTTCCTTCAGCAATAATACACTCACAATCCATAACTAACAGGAAGACAAACAATACATATTTGGCACAAAAAACTGAAACGCTATTTATGCCCTGGTTCCCAGCTGATTTAAACCTTCATTAGAAAATATACAACTGTTAGTGCAGAAAAATAGAAATATCTTGTGTAATAAGAGTAAATTATAGATGAATGAGAGCCAGGCACCCTTTGACACGCTGCTGATAAAGCCCCTGGCTTCAGGCTTACTACTGAATTGGAAACTCTGTTGGGGTAGCACCCCACATAGAATAATGTGAGAATAAAATCATATTATAATAAATTTCTCTTAGTGACAATTTTATGCACCATTCACTGCTGTTAATTTAATAAAATACCCTTGCAGGGTAGCTGCCCCAGTGTCCCAGATCGCATGTTCCAATACCAGACTTAAAGCAGCAGCTGGACTTCACTGAACTGATTGTCAGTCACTATTCAGTGGATGACAGCACTTTTAATGGTCATGGGTGATACTTTAGAAAATTGCAGCATTCTAGCTATAATTTTGAACTAGAACTGTCTCTTCATTTAATTCTGGAAGGAAATTATGGCTGCAGGAATCTGGGTTTCACACAGAGGTTCAGAGTAGCTAAAGATCTTTCAAGTACCATAGAGATTCTCTTAATGGTTGGATTGCTATACTTTGTTCACCTCTTCTAAACAGAAGAAAATGGATGAGGAAAAAAAGAGGAACATATTTTATCTTCAGTACATGGAATTAGTATCTTTAATTAACTCCTGTTCATGCTCCTATGTGTTCCTGTGAGATATTTCAGAAGTGTAGCAGATGAAATCCTTCTGGAAGGAGATACAGGCTTATCTCTTTCTTTGAAGTCTCTGTTGTTCTTCACAACACCTCCTTTCTGGGAAGAAAATATGTTCACAAAATATTGACAAAGAAAACAACGATAATCCCCTTTAGAGGATGCTCCACGTGGCACTAGGGAGAAATCAATTATCCTAAGCCTTTGTTCCTCCCCCATAAAAGAAAAAATGCAATGGTGGTTATAGCATCTTCCCAATGTTAGAAAATTCTGTCAAGCTTCTTGATGAATGTCAAAACGTGAACCTGACAACAAGCTGGTTATCTGCATTCTACCTGTGTGTCTCTCAGATCTGCTCTCTGACAGAAAGCCCATCACTGCTGCTTGCCTTGCCCAGGCATTTGAGTAAACTGCACACACACACACAGTGGCACTGGGGAGTGTGAGCACCTCAAGTGCTTCAGAGAACTTAAAAGGGTACAGCTGCCTTGGTTACTCTGACCACACACAAAACCTGGCATTACTAACCCAGTGAGGAGTCAGGCAGACTATACTTAAAGAGTTTAAAATGCATATCTATATATCTACATATCTATATATCTATCCCTTCAGATTGCTCAGGGAAGCTATTTCAGAGCCATGAGCTCTTGTTGAATGAGCAATTTTATTTTTTTTTCAAAAATGTATGTATCATGGCATGAACATAGCACAATCTGATGAAAAGCAAAGCTAAGTTAGCTATTCTTCATGATAAAACAACTCCACCTTTAATTCTTTCCCCAAATCTTAAAAAAATCTAAGAAACTTCCAGAAATGTTCATTTTTAACTAAATAAAATAAAAGTAGTCTTTGATCATTCAACCGCTTAATTTCTTGACGTGGGAAAAACAACACTGACAGATTGATGATTTAATGTATAAGATCAAAAAGCATATGTAAAACTCAAGTTGTCAGAGGGCTTTGACGCATGGAGAGGTTACCATGCATCAGCTTCTCTGCTGTTTAGTCACCGTGCATTCTTTCAGTCTGTAAGGAGTGCTCAACGTGAGATAATTTAAGGTAGGCACAGAAATACCATTGTGTATCTTAAAAGCCCATACAGACCTATGAATAGCAACACAAGACATGGTATTTATGCCTCTAGTCAAATGGTTTGCATATCTGCATAAATTCTTCCCATCTATCCCTATTGCAGATGCATCCACACCTGACTGGGAAATCGTGTATCTCTCACCCATAGCAGGATATTTTACAATACTGCTGGTACATGCTGCTATTTACTGAGCTGTGCACACAGACAGCTACCAGTGTGCTGCTGATGGACAACAACTTGTTTGTGCATCAAAAATCAGGACTGCTTTATCCTTTGCCATTAATACTCATAATTTTTGGACTGATCCTAGTGAGACAAAGAGGGAGCATTTTCTGAAACATTCTGGAGCTGATAGAGAGGGCAGTGGCTTAAGTTTCTACAATGTTTTTTTTACTCATGTTTTTCACTGTAAAATCAGCATTCAGTTATTATTAAAAGCAACATCAACATCAAAAAAAGTGTACTGCACAGTAGTTAATGAGATGCAAAAAAAAAAATCAAATTTCAGTTTTCCACCAAAATGCATTTTCCTAAGATTTTCCTATATTAAAGGACTTTTTCTACAGAAAACAATTTCCTAAAGCCATTTTTACTTTCTCATTAAATTTTGTCATTTCTGAAAATTTAATAGTCTCTATGGCTTCTTAGCTATAAGTTAGCCCAGTGTATGAAAACATTCACATGAACTATTAATCTAATAACATTATAAATACAACATTGCAATACATTGTCTATGCCAAAATGTTTTTAGTGATGAAAAAGTAAAATGTCAGAATTTCAAAGCCTGTGTCTTTAAAAACTTTCACAGACAGAAAATATAAAAATTTTTGCTTTTCAACATAATGTAAAGTATTTTTTTTAATATTGCAACTTCCTGTCTCTAATGAAGTCTGGCTGATGATAATTTAGACTTTCATAGCATGACAATATGCACTCACTTGGACAATATGTTGCACAAGACAAAGCTACCAGCTACAACAAACTTAACCATTCACATTGGTAGAAGGGACTTGAATTTTCACTTCCAACCAAGGGACTTAATAAAATACAGACCACTGACAGACCTGAGTCCAGAATAAAAGCTGAAAGGCATATCACTGTGTGGCAAATTGCAATCTGGTTTCACTGGGGATAGATAATTTCAAAAGATACTGCTGCTCACTGTCAGAGAGAAGAAAAATACCAAGGAGGGAGATTTCTTTGCCTTGCCAGCCCAGCTGTTTGTAACAGGGACAATCTGACTGCATCTCCTGAGAGCCATGCAGCTGTCAAGCAGCTCCAATGCATCTCTCCTGTCAGAACTCTGCCTCGTGACCAGGGGTTTGCTGAGCAAAATAACACAAATGTAATTGGCCACAAAAGTGGCCAAATGCAAGAAATGAGGCAGCAAGGGCTGTATATATCAGTATTCCTTGGTTTTTTTGAACCCTATCCAACTACCTTAACCTGAGTTGTCCTGAAATGAAAATGTGGGAACAGGAGAGCCTCGTGTTCTGTAACTTGTGGACATATTTTAGCACAACAATTTCTACAGTAAGAAAGACTGGACTTCTCCTCCACTAGGAGGAGGATTTCCCATAGGAGAAAAAAGATTAAAAGATATACATGCCATCTGCAACTTCTCTTATGAAAGCATGGTAAAGAGAAACCCCAAAGACTTATTGCAACATCATTGTCTAGACCAAGAATTAAGGAGTTAAGCTTGCAAACTGAAGATAGAAGAATGTGAGATGACTATTGACAGTACTATTCATATCAGCAGAAAATAAATACAATGAATCCAGTTCTGGCTCCTCTTTTCTTCATTCTATTGCCACATCATCTCCCCACTTAAAGCAAGGTGTTCATAATAGGTAAACAAAGTAATGCAATTACTTCTTAATTATTCTTTCTTGGAAAACCTAGTAACACAAGCAACTTGAATGTGATGTGAAGTTTTTGTCTAAAATCAAAATTGTCCTGAAATGATGCAAAAGCTCTCCCCTCGAATAAATGTTTCTAGTGATGTGAAGATTCAGAAAATGCTTCAGCAGCAGTAACTGAGATGGACGCTGTGTTGTAATAATTTGGATACACTTGACTAATGCAGTTACTTGCAATGAGGTTGGCACAGTGCCCAAAGCATTGAGCAAACAAATACAGCAAGACATTCAGTTCAGCATCTTCCAATACTGCATTGAGAGCTTTGTTCAGTCCAGGGGTACTGTGGACACTATAATATACTCTATCATCAAAAACTGCAAAAATACATTTATATTTCTTTGTTAAATTCACCAGTGTATTTTATGTAAAAAATGCTGGTGAGGCACAAGCATTTTTAATCAAATTAGTATGCAACATAAGGCAGCTGTGTATTCAAATGGGTTTTTAAGCAATTTCGTTGTTTTCTTTATAATAACAGGAAAGAACATTTTGATTTTGAAGGTGACAGAGGCAATATTACCAGAATTAAACAATCTGAATTAGCTTTTTCATGAAATGTAATATGTTTTATGCTTTTAGATGGGATGCTCCACTGCTTTCAGATGAGCCTTTCACTGTCACAGTCAATGGCCAGGAACAGAATAAGCTCTGGAGGTAGGATTATCCTCAAATTTAATTTTTTTTAGAAGCTAATGGCAAATGTTTCTAGTGAAGTTTAGGTGCATCTATGTTATAACTAGAGAACCAAGACAGGATATTAAAAGAAAAGATAAGTATGAAATTAGTAAACAAAGTTTGGCATTTTGCTTAGCTCAAATTTGATGTCTGACATTAATATAATTTCTAGGAAGCTTGTATATATATATATGTAAAATATGATATAGCATCTACTTCTGTTTTCATGTACACATAGGAAGAAAATAATAGAAAAAATTTAGATGTATAATATGGTGGCAAAAAGCCATATCTTCCAAACATTTACATATTATTAGCTTGTGTAACATGATAGAGAGTGCTGGTGAATTTGTTTTTGTTCTGTCTCAGGATGAGGAATTTGTCCCCTGTTCTATAAAACTGCAGTTTGCAGCAGATCCACAAAGGATATTAGACAGTAAATAATAATTCTGGAAAATAACATGGCAAGTCAGTATTTTATATTATTCATTGACTTTGGGGACAAGTGTACTGAGTATGCAAATAAAAATACTTTTTTTTTCTTAACTGTTACCAACAGTTGTTGTTCAGTGAATCAAGCTGGATTTTTTCGCTCTGACATTTTGTCATAACCCTCCAAGGTCCCTGAGGGTTTTGCAAATCCACTTTTTTAGAGAAGTCCAGACAGAGGTATCTGTGTATACTGTGTGTTATTCTCATGTACACAGCTGGCCTAAGGAAAGCTGAGCAAAGGTATGGTGAATGACAAAGGAAAATGTACTACAAAATGCCCACAGAGAATATTTGGAGTGCATAAGACCTTGGTGCACAAAGAATGGCAAGAAGTCTATACAGTTCCTGGCATTTGTCTTGCAGTAAAATGAAAACTTGGGGGCAGAATTACCAGTAGGATGGGATTATTTTCCACGCTCTTTTAAAGTAACCAGCCTGGAATTCACACTGAAATTATACAGTGTTCACAGTAATTTAGAGCCAAGAGATTTAAAAAGCTAATCTTTGGTTTAAAACCTCTCCTAGAGTGCTGGGTACCACTCCTCTGCCCTGCGTTATCATGAGGCTTGGAGTGGCTCTGTGTGCCCTCTGAAGGATGTGCATGAGACATGAGTACCCAGGAAGGTTGTTTCCCTGTGGAGCTGACTCTGAGAAACATGTCCAGCCTTGAGCAAGACTAGTAACAATTATCTAAAAATATTTTTTCAAAGTATGCAGCTTTAATGAAGTTAACATATTAATGGTCAGAAAATAATCCTTAGTATAAATCTTATTTTAGACTACGTAATCTTGAGATTTCAGGTTGGTTTTTTTTTTTTTGTTTGTTTTTTTTTTGTTTTTTTTTTTGTTTTAATGGCAGTGAGTAACTGTTTTCTCTGCCTTCTATAGAATGAAAGAGAATGGGGAGCACTGGGAAAGGAGACTGGGTGGATGACAAAAAGTACTTAGTGTTTCAGTGGACCTGAAATACAGGAACAAAACAAAATGAAGGTAGCAGATTCTACCTATGCTCTATCTACAAAAGGATAAGAGAGGAAGATCCAAGATGACATTTCAAGAAGTGATTATTTTTCTTGGATTCTTTGTTTCTGTCTGTGTACAGCAACTCTGAGAACCACAGTAAAGGAGAAACAAAAAGTAGGAAAACAAGTGTGACCATAGAGGGATCTACATTTGACTTCTCAATAGAACAAGAGGAAATTGCATTATCAGTTAGTTCAACAATGCAGAAATCAGAATGTGATTGTTTAAAATGTTTGGGGGTTTTTTGGCCAATTTACTCACATTGGCTGAAGGAAACTAGGCATGCATCCTTTACATCAGAAAGGAAAGTACCATTCACATCACCATGTTCATAATTACAAAAAAAAAAAAAAAAAAAAAAAAAAAAAAGAAAAAATAGAAAAAAAGAATTTTGAAGGCAACCTTTGAAATACCAGAGAACAGCTTCATAATAGAAAGCAGCATGCCATAATTAGATGGCCTTTCTTAGGATTCTATAATTTCCAAGAACTGAGATAAAGAGTCTGGCAATATAAGATCTGTAATCACTTAGGAGCTGCAGTAGAGCATTCTGCAATACATCAGGACAGAAAAAATTATTCAGAAAACTTCAGGCCATTACTGTTATCAGAATTCTTTTGCAAGAACATTGCTAGAAATAACGCTATGGGACAGGATTACAAGTCATTTAGAAATGGGTGATTCAGTTAGGGGGAGACAGCATATATTCACTAAAGGCAAATTATGTTTGACAAACCATCTTGAATGTGATTATTTTAATGTTCTGTTGTTGGAAGAATAAATTAGTGTCTCAAATTTATCTGGTTTTCAAAACTATATTTGATATTTGCCATGAAAGAGACCTAGTTAACAAAGGAGGAATTTCAGGCTGTTATTCAAATAGAGTGAAAATTATCTCAGGAAAATGAAAGAGCATGTCAATTAACAATAACACTTCAGGTGGAAAAACATATACAATCAGCAGTCAATAAGCACCACTTTACTTGACCTATTACACAAATTGCACTGAAATCAATGTCAAGAATGGCTAGATTTAGTAGTAAAACATATTACGACTAATAAAATTACATTGGGTTACTGGGAAATGGATAGTAAAGCTGTATCAACACAGTTTATCTCTGAAAATTAGAACAGTTCTGGTGCTTTTTGATACCATATTTATTCATTACCACGCTTTTTTTTTTTTTTAATTTCAGTCTTTCACTCTTCAATACAGCAAATCCTTTTCAGAAACTGTAAGTAGTTCTTTTTTAAAAAAAGGGATAGATAAATTAAAGATATTTATGATGTATTTATTCCAATGGATCCCAAAACCTCTAGGTTTATCTCTAGTGATTTGCAAGAATTCATACCACAGAGCATGAATCAATGTGCAGCTCCCTAAAGAAGTTAATTTTTAACCTAGCTCATTGTTTCATTTACTTCTCGTCTTGTGGCAAGAACGCTCCTCTCTTACAGATTTCTTTGATCAGGGCATTATAAAAATATAGTAATTTTTATTAATATTATAAATTATTGTAGTAATATAATATAATAATGAGGGCAATAATTCATTCAGCCAAAAAAGTGATTTGCCTTATATTCTTTTTCTTTAATTTCTATTAAAATATTTATCTTAATACAACCCTAAAATTCCACAGGGTTACTACTCTAAGGGAGTACTTAGAGTCAGCTCTAAGAGTATTTGTCTTGAGACAAACTGACATATTTTAATCCCATATTAACTTTATAACCAAGACACGTAAGGACGTCTTTGTGTCTTCTTTCAAATTGATGGAATTACACTTTTTGAGTGTACTTGGTAGGTCTCACTGAAAATATCTACCTACATTGCTCTGTGGAAAAGGCTACAGAAACGCTATTTTAAAAAGAGGTATGTGAAGTTTCAGCTCCACAGCAGTGTGTGAATTTATCAGCCAGAGGGGTGAGGGTTGCAGCATCTGCCTGATGCCTGGCAGTGCCTCTGGGCTTGTCTTGTGCAAGGGCCATGCAGACAAGTGAGCTGGCAGAGCTCTCATTTCGGGTGTAGGTGTGGCTGGCTGCAGATGAATCTGGGTTGCCAGGCCAGTGTTGTGCCATATCAGCTCTCCCTCCAAGCTGGTACCCAGGTCAGGAAGCATGCCAGAACCAGGGAGGAGCTGGACTGCAGCTGCAATAATTTATATTCCTTGAAGATGTCATGGAACCATGTTCTGAATGGCTCCATGAAAGGTGGATAATATCCACACTTAGGAGTTTCTTCAGTGGGTCACTTACTGTGATGAAATTGTGCATCCTCCCTCAGTCATTTCTGGCCTCAAATAGGTGCTGTCACTTCCCCTATCACTCCCCACTCCTGTCTGTACTGGGTCAGTTTGCCAAAGAAGCTGAGGATCTCTGACTCCAAACCGATGGTCACAACAGAGTGGCTCACTGCCATCATGTCTGATTTCAATAAAGAAGCAACACCAGGCTGCAAACAACTTAATTGTTTAAATGTCAGTATGTTTTTTTAATTTGAAGGTTGACATGGCATGTCGGGTTGATTGAAAGATATATCCTTGATAAAAAATGTCAAATAGCCACCAAAGGGAGATGCAAGAGTTTCACACCTCATTGCAGCAAAGGGCTGTTTACCATCCAGTTGACTATGCAAGGTAAATTCTGGGTACTGAGAAAAAGCTTTATTCTAATAAAGCTTCACTTATTCTCCTGGGTCATGTGTTCTGGTAGTTCCAAGGAAATCCATCTAAACTTCTTGAAGTTCTGAAATGCGAGAGTGACTCTAGAATGTAAGGAAAAGAGCTAGGGGTATGTAAAAAAGCTGAACCCTGAAAAAAACATTATCAAGTATTTGCAGTGCAAATAGAGTAAATGTAGTTTTTCTTTTCTTCTGACTTAACATTATTTGTATCTGTGTTGTTATTTTTTATATTCTGAAGGAGTTGTCTTACTTAGAGTCAACCAGATCTCAGACAAGGGAAATTTAAAGGAGGCAAAGGTATTCTTCACTGAAGGGGAATAACACTACAAACCAGGCCTCTGGGAGACCTGAACAAGTGTTCCAGTGTTCCACCACATCCTCCCTAGATTCAGAGAGTAAGAAAAAAGCTTTCAGCTCTACTATGTGGTCCAGGTTTCAGCAGGAGTGCCAGAAGAAGCAGGAACAGCTTGTAGTGACTGCTGGCAGCCTTACAAGCCTCCTGACATGCAGTGATGCAGGGGTAAAAGCTTGAACCCTGGCAGTCATGGAGGGACTGCTCTCCACCAGCTGGATAATATCAGGGTTAAGGGTACTTGAGAAATAGAAGACTTAAATTGACATTCTCACCACCTTGGAGCAGAGGTTTGGAAGAATGCTGTCACACCTTTCAGCAAAATGCCCAGATCTGGGACCTACGTTATTCTGGGGTTGCTTTCTTCAGCATTACTGAAAAAATTTCTACTTCTAGCAAAATTTACTCAAAATTACTTTCAGAACAAGGTTCTACTGTTAGATGAACTCCCTAATGATTATTTAATTCTTTTTGTCTCCTTTAAAAATAATAATTCCCAGTGTGTGACAATTCAGTGAGAAACCAAGACAGATTTCAACAAGGATAATTTGTAATCTGGTCATTCAGGGGTATTCTTGGGAATTTTTTTTTCAATCATTTTAATAAGATACTTTAATCTGGAGGATAGTGAGAATACAAATTACTGACATTTAAGTGAGGAAGAACTCCACCTCCCTCTGCCTACTCTAGGTCTACTTATTGGTTTCCAAATATTCCCCCCCTTTTTTTTTCTTTTTTTTTTTTTTTTTACTTCTTTTTAATCAAAACAAACACACTGATAATTTTCAGAAACTATTTTTGTTTTCCAATTTTAATTTTAGATTAGTCTGAAACAAATTTGAAGAATTCTTGGTATTTGTTTCTAACTAAAAGTTGACTTGGATGCCCTGCTATACCTGTTGGCAGCAGAAGCTTTTATTTCAGCCTCTGATACAGTTTACTTACTTGTAAATAATTACAGTTAATGTAATGTAATAGTACAGCTGACTCATTAATGCTGCAGTCCAGACACTTTAACCTCAGAAATTCCATCATTAGATACTACTTTTAAATTCCCCAAGGGAGCAGGAACCAAGTTCCTAGCACGGTAAATAAGTGCCAGTGGCAAAGCCTGCTAAAACTGAAGAGCAAATTGACTCACTGTCACCAAGAAATTGTGGAGGAATCAGAACAACATGATGGACCCTCTCATTCACACCAGACATTATTTTATCAGCAGGAATCAATATCAGCAATGCTGGCAATCTTGTACTTCTGTGGGCCCATCCTGCCTTTTGTCTTTACAGTTCCCGGGAGACATCCCCAGTTGGATACTTAGTGGTAAATCTCTCTAGCAAAGGCTTGATCTGGATCTGGATACTTTGTTGGATACCTTAGCAAAGGCTTGAACTGACAACAGCAGCACAACCACCTCCTCTTTTCTCTGAATTTCTGCCACTCCAAAATCAGCTTTTTTGGACCCCTTTCAGACCTTAGTGACTGATCTTGCACATGGTAAGAAAAGCACTGTCAGTGAATGGTTAACTGTGAGGCTGTAAGATTTTTAACTCCCTAGTTTTATACCTTTACTTGTGGATCTATATTGTGGATCTGTGGATTTTCATCAGAAAGCTGAAGAGGCACAAAAGTTAAAAATAGTTTTTAAAGGTTAAAATAATTTTTTTTCCAGGTGTTACTTCCACACAAATCTATATGCTCTTACTCTGTCCTCCAGCTTGTTAATTTAATGCTGTCCAAGAGCTACTGCCCAGACTCCTTGTTATTACCAAGAGAGATCCCCCCCCCTTATTCTTCTGTTTTTCTAATGAGAGTGACTTGTTTGAATCTCCATATTAATAATTTCAAGACTGCTGGGAGAGCAGAATGACAGATCTGCTCTTCCCTTCTCAGTTCCATGGATGCTTGCAGTTCAACAGTGGTAAGGTGTTGCCCACAGACATCACTGAACTATTCTTGCATAGTCTGTGGTGGCCCTTCATTCTTATGCTCAGAGGTGAAGCTGAACAATACTGATAGCACTGTGACAATTGTGAAAATACTCCCATAATAATGGGAACAGGTTGACCAGAGAGGTGTCTGATGCCTGTCCCTGGAAACATTCCAGGTCAGGTTGGATGGGGCTCTGAGCAACATGACCTAGCTGAAGATGTGCCTGCTTACTGCAGGGGGTTGGACCAGATCATCTTTAAAAGTCTCTTCCAACTTGAATTGTTCTATGATTCTTCAATTCTGTGATTCTATTATCTCCAAAACAGGCCATGGGTGGTGATACACAGTGAAGGCACATCAGTCTAAAGTGGAGCACTGAATGCCAGAACAGATTGATGTATGGCATATACCAAAAAGTCTAAATCCATTGAGTGACTTTGTTGTAAGAGGTTTTTTTTCTTCATAGGAGGTTGATCCTTGTTGTCATAATGCTCATATGGCCTTCAACTAAATTTGTATTAGGCTATTTTCTGTGATATTGTGACAAAGGAGGGCAACCAGGCTGGTGAAGGGACTCGAGCACAGACCCTATGAGGAGAGGCTGAGAGAGCTGGGGCTGTTCAGCCTGAAGAAGAGGAGGCTCAGGGGAGACCTCATTGCTGTCTACAACTACCTGAAAGGAGGGTGTAACCGGGTGGGGGTTGGGCTCTTTTGCCAGATGACTTTCAACAAGACAAGAGGGCACGGTCTTAAGTTGTGCCAGGGGAAATTTAGGTTAGATATTAGAAAGAATTTCTTTACGGAGAGGGTGACCAGGCATTGGAATGGGCTGCCCAGGGAAGTAGTGGATTCTCCATCCCTGGAGATATTTAAAAAGAGACTGGATGTGGCACTCAGTGCCATGGTCTAGCAACCGCAGCGGTGGTTCAAGGGTTGGACTCGATGATCTCTGAGGTCCCTTCCAACCCAGCCAATTCTATGATTCTATGATTCTATGATTCTATGAATAATTTGGAAACTGTGCATCATACTGTGCATCTGTTTCTTTCCACACTTGTATTTCAAAGGATAAAGTGATTCCAATTTCTCACTTGAAATTTGTATTTAAACTATCTCTCATTTTTAAATTAATCTTAAAATCTGTCAATAACATTTCTGGTAGCCGCAAGAGGTGTCACTTCCTGTGGTATTTCTTATTCTTAACACATGAGAGGCCAATCTACCTGTGTTTTTCACAAGAGGGGTTATTATTTTTGTGGACAAACTTGAACAAAAAAAAGAGTGCTGACAGCTACATAGTTTCCTTGAGATGGCTGCTTACATAGAATTACATTGTCTGTGTAAGTTGCTTGAGGATTCATTAAAAAAAGAAGAAAATGAATTAGATAATTATGGTAAATTATAGAGTGTGTAGTAGGATTGGAGCTGGCCAGGATACTGTTGGAAATTCTTTTTCTCATTCCAAATTGAAAAAAAAATGTAAAAAACTCAACTTTTGTGAAATCAAATAGAGGAATACCTCTATGTATTTCTATGTTTCTATGTGCTTCTATACTGAAATATATTGCCTAAGATCTCTGGTAGATTCAAGGGTTATAACAATTTGGTAAGTGATCTAAATTTCTGAGAAGCAATGAAAAGTGGAAATAATACCTGTTAAAATGAAAAAATGTTATGACATCTAGAATTCCTATTTCTATGACAATTTAATGTGTCAGTCAAGAAACCTGAACAGCTGGTCCAGGTTACAAAGTTACTCCCAGGTTCTAGAATTGTATATGTTAAACTGCTAAGAATATTTTAGTTTTTCAAGTCTTTAAGCATGGAAAACGTAGGGCTAATAAGACTTTATCATAAGAGCCCCTAGTAAAGCATTTCATAGAATCATAGAATCATAGAATTAGCCGGGTTGGAAGGGACCTCAGAGATCATCTAGTCCAACCCTTGACCCACCGGAGCAGTTGCTAGACCATGGCACTGAGTGCCACATCCAGTCTTTTTTTAAATGTCTCCAGGGACGGAGAATCTACCACCTCTCCAGGCAGTCCATTCCATAGCCTGATCACCCTCTCCGTGAAGAAATTCTTTCTAATATCTAACCTAAACCTCCCCTGGCACAAGTTACATTGTAGGTGTTCTTTACTGTCCTGAAAGAGTCTAATAACTCAGTTTACGAGCTAAAAGTGAAAGCAAAAGCATGATTTTTACTGATTTAGAGAAATTTTTCTTGTTTGCTACAAATTGTTTTGGCCAGTTATTGAATGCTAAGTCAAGCTATTTTGACATCAAATATTTTTAAAGTATTTGCAAGAATAAGCTATAACACTGTGACCTTAATGATGCTCTTAATGTAAGTTTAAAGTAAATGTGAACGAACAGGAATGCATGCAGCTAATAAGAATGTACATCTCAAACTATTAGCTCCATGTGGTTAAAAATTAACACATAAAGCAGATAAGATATGGATAACTTTTGAACATTTGCTCTGGAAGTAGTTTATCCCTCTGCAACCATTTAACCTGGCTGCCTTATGTGTAAAAAAGAGAAAGAAAGAAAGAAAAAAAAAAAAAAAAAGAAAATAAAAAGGGGAAGGGAGTTGAATTTAATAATGGAAACTATTGATTGTTGATTCTTATTGATTCTGATTTTTTTTTTAAATTAATTAAATGAATTTGTGACTCAATAGAATGCCAATATCTCTTTTTAAAAGACTTACAGAACAGAGCAGTGCTGTATTAGGGGCATGTCAGCACACATACATGGATTTCCCAGTACAAAAACCTCAGAATACAAGGATCAAGGTAAAGTTTACTTCCTAAGGCAAGTGTGTTGCAAAGCTTGCCCAAAGCTAGATAAACAATATTTTTATGAATACATGAAAACAGAAGATTTCACCCACCAGATGACTTAGGACTTGTCAGCCTCTGACAAGACTTTCCTGCAATGTGTGCATACAGGCATGCCAGCATTTATGTCCATGTTAGAAAGAATTGTCTCGTAGAAGTGTTAACTATGTCCAACTCTTTCTCCTTTGGTTAGTAAAGAAGAGGTGCTTCCACAGGTCTCCTTTCCTTGTCTGTTTGCCCTGGGCTGAGTAGAATCTGGAAAGATAGGGATGTAGAGGGGAAAAACCCCAACTGCTCATTTTAAATAAAGGTAGACTCTATTAGGAAATAATGAAAAAGAAGCTTATGTTTTGAATTAAAAAGCTGCTAATGGAAGAAATGAGTTAATTTTAGTTTCTTTGATCGTTTGTCCCTAAGTGAAGTTACTGATATGCAGCATCTCAACACATGAAAAAACTCTGGTGATTAAATTATTTGACACATTTGAGTTGAAGTATTTTTGAAGATAACTTTTGTTTATTCCCTCATACCATTTAACTCACAAGCTGACTTCACAACTTCCTTAGCAACAACTCCTATTAATATAGAACTGGAGGAAGATTTCATCTGCAGTCAGGCTTTTTGAAATCAAGGTCTGTGACTCCTCTGTTTAAAGACAGTACTGTAAGAAACCTGAGCCATTGCAACTACTTGGAATATTCTAATTCATCTTGTTTGTCTTGACACCACAAGTGGCCTTGAGGCAGGAAAGGGGAAATGTATCCTGAAAATAGCTATGACTATGCTGGGGAAAAAGGAGTTTTCTCATCTTATCTTTCCAGACATTAGAGAGTACTCCCTTTTAAAAATAAATGCCTAAGTGAATGATCAGATGTCTACATTTCTTTCAGAATAAACCCAGAGAGATTTCACTTCGTTTAATGGGACACCTTTTTCTGGGAGACTGTATGGTCTTACTAACACTCAAGTCCTAAATACATCACTGTGTTATCTCCCTTCTCCTCACCTGTGCATCAGAACTGTAACTTGATAGCCCTCGATACAGCTGATGCATATGCAGACTGAATTCTCTATAAATTATCTCAATAACTTCCTTTTACTGTGAAACTAATTATTTGATTTGGTTGCTTGTTGTAATAATTTTCTGATCGAGTCATTTGAACTTAGTGTGTTATTGATTCAAATTTAATTATAACATTAACTTGATATTTATATTGTTTAAATATAATTAGCTCAAAGGAATTTTAGTAAATTTTCATAATAAAAAGCTTATTGCAAATACATTTTTTCTTCATGTTTTCATATGAAACTCTCTATTCTGTTACCTTATGGTAGAACGAAAAATCTAAAGCAGAAAGAACCTCAGTTAAAAATACTAAAAGTTACATATTTTTGTTTACTAGCTCCCATCTAGTCTTCTGTTCTTAATTAAAAAAACAAAACAAAACAAAACAAAAAAGACAAGCTTTAAAAGCTGGTTAAACATTTAATTTAAAACTAGATAAAAATTCAGATATTTCATCTATGATAGTTTTCACTTCTTTAACACTGAATCCTTGAAAGCATTATTTCTCATATAAGATCTGTAAGGAAATGGGGATGGGGTAACACTTTTTGCCATATTTTTATACATGCTTTGACTATTAGTATTGTGGAGATATGAAGTGGCCCAAGATCTGCAGATAAGTTAACTGACTTAGCAAAAACACAATATGAGAGACAGGTATTTTGTTTATACGAGAACAGTGTTTTATATTATTCAGTTAGGTCAATGACTGTGAACAACTACATCAGAAGGAATTAATTTCCTAAACCAACAAGTGTCCATTGTGAGACTTACTTTATATTCTATTTGGTCTTTATAAACAACAGGGACATTAGTTTTAATAGATATCCTAGGTGAGTAAAATACTAAAGGCAGAAATAACCAAAAGGGCTCAGAGCGAGATACACACATGAGAAAGGCATGAAAATATGCTCTCTATAAAAGCATAAAAGAACTTCCCTTGACTTGCATGACTTTTTGTATCAAGCATGCTACAGAAGTCTTTTGATTCTAATATGAAACCATAGTAAGGATCATTGCACTAATGCATGAGGATTTGTGATAATGTTGCAGAAATTTTACTGTCAAAACTGAACTGCAGTGTAATGACTTTTGTTATCATGGCTTCTAATAACTATTCAGCAGGAATTGACCCCACATACATTTTACTGCAGGAATATGTCAGTTATTCAGAAAGTTAAAAAAAAAAGAAACTTAAATCAACAAGCTCCCTCCCCCCAAACTCTTACCACCATGTGACCACCTGAAGGTAGCAGGTCATGAATATGAGAATGAATATTTTACTTAAATTTCAGAGCAATTATAATTTACATTGAGACTATTTTAAAACAGATGTTATGCTAATAAAAAAATGCCAAAGTTTGTAAGGCTGTGCCACTTGCACTGTTAGGGACAGGTTAAAGTAATAGGTTCTTTAACATATAATGACATTGCATACCCCTATACTAGGAATTAACTCTAACTTTTTATGAGAACTGCAATACAGTCATTGGCAACAAAATACATTGGAAGTATCAAACTTTACTCATATTCTAAGATTGTTCAGTGCAAAAAGAAAGATATGGTGAATAATCAGATCTGGCTTTGATGTGAAATAATATTCCTGGTGCTGATGTCCTAGCCCATTTTGATTTCCAGAAAAAATTGCTGTTATATATTTGTAGGGCTGAAACTTTATGAGGCAAGATTTTGCTACTTGAAGTCTTCCTACAAACCTACAAAGTTTTTACACAGAAGATTTAGCCACGTCAAAATATGTACATGAAAACAATTAATATATCACCATTAGAAAAAAATAACGTAATTGACCTCAAAAGCAGGAGAAATTTTAGGTACTAAACAGAATGTTTTTAAAGAGTTTTTTCCAATGTCACCTTGAAAAGATGGAAATCTATAATGAAGTGGGCACATCCAACATGACAGACACGCCATTGGTCAGTGGAAGATATGAGGGAAACCAAATTAAAGAATGTTTTTTTGGAGGGATGCATCTTTTCAAAGAGAGTAAATTAACAGACTATAAGGGTATCACACTGCACTGATGATTGATCCAAGTAAACAATGATACTCTGTGGTAGTGCTTGTATATGTAATAAACATAGTACATATTATATAAGTAATAAAGTATCTTTGTTGACAGAAAAATAAATATAAGTATAAATAAATAAATATAGGTATATATGTAGGTAAGAAAGTTCTCAGGATCTAAGGAAGGATGAACACACCTTCTTCCTGAATGTTCATGGCATTGTAACGCATATATATAATACAGCACCTAGAAACATCATTACTTTGACAGTCCTGCACAATTGATTTTCTGTTGCAGTTGTAATTTGCTTATTAGTGAAAACCTAAGAAGAAAATGTAGCTGGTTTTTTCTTATAGGAGCTGTATGTAATAAGCAAGGTTTTTTTCTATTATGATAATTTGTGATAAATACTTTATTTTTGTGTTGCAACGGTAGAAATATTTCTTTAATAATTGGAGGAGTTATTCATTTAACAAAGTGAAGAGTTATCAAAAAGCAAATAAAATCAGTTGTCTCTGTCATCCTAAAATTAAAATTGTCATTAGAAATTCTTTTCTTCATACACATACACATACCTCGACTGAATGGCACAGAAGACTCTCAGAAATCCTAAACATTGCCATCACTAATTTCTAACACAAACTAAGTATATGTGTTGTAATGCTGATTATAAGCTCCTATAGAACAGCAACATACTCATAACCATTTTCTTCCCAGACTTTTAAAACCCAAACAAATGATTATATAGCACTGTTGATGAAACAAGATCCTGTTTGTATTGCATTGCTATTTTGCTATATTTTACTCTGCTTATTTTATTGTATTCAAATTGAGAAGACAAAAAGCAATAATATATGCCAACTCATTTGCAATTTTCCTTGCTTCCAAACTACATCATTGAGATGCATGAAAATATCATCCATACTATGTCCAGAAGAGGTAAACTGTTGAATGGGAAATCTATTTCACAAAAATTACCAAGAACTATTAAATTCTGAGAATTGAGAAGACAGATATTCTTAGTTCCAAAGAAATAAAAGGTCCAGAGAATATGGTAACATAGATTTATTTTTCTGTAGAGGCTTGAATAGAGTATGCCCTAATTCTGCATTCAGAAAAAAATACAATTCCTTCTGTAATTCAGTTTTTCCAACAAAACATTTCAGCCCTCATAGCATTGCTTCTACTATCATATCTACACAGCTTAATACACACTCACTTGGTGAAGGAAGACAGGCAATAATGTCTTCTACTTATGTTTTAAATCTCCAGATATGGATATCCCTAAGAATATATGACTTAAACCAGTTATGTTTTTGAAATATAGAAGAGAGAAGTAGTCAAAAATGATATTTTGGAAGGTATTTCCTTATGTTTACTTGTAAGGAACAAACTGAATACACTGAACTTTAGAATTATATATTAACTGAGGTAGTGTATAAGGAAATGAGCAATGGATGAAGATATGGTATACAACATAAAATGGCTTGGTAAGAGTAAATTAATAGCAAATATTCTGAATTTCATATCTAATTTATATATTTGAAAATTTCTATGTTATACTTTTAGAGAACTGACTGAAATCTCAATATATCAAGATCTGCTTCCTGTGTAAATTACCTGAGGTAATGAAGATTCTTACCTGAAATAGTTGATGCAAACTGAAGGTCTGTGAGCATAGTGACTTAAATGCATATCAGTATTCAGAAACATAGATGTGAAAGGCAAGCAACCAATAACCTTACTAAAATATATGAACATTTTTTTAATTAATTACAGTTAGTACTGATAGGCTTGTATCTTGAGACTTATCTCTAATAGAAAATATTTTTTTCAGTAAGTTGGCATTGCATTTCAACAGCAAAGTTTTACAACACCACTTGACTCCAGTTCCACAGCTTTCACTATTATTAAAAAAAAAAAAAAAAAAAAAAAAAATCTACCCTTTTAAAGGTAAATAATTAGTCAATAAAACATAACACCTGGCCACTGTGCCTCCATCATGGAAGTTCTTCAAAGTAGATTTTATCTTTTTCATTTGGTTGTTTTCTAAATCAAAAGTGTACAGAGTCTGACCATAATTCTCATAAAACAGTTTCCAGAAAAAAGTATTTTATGGAGAATGGTAAGATGCATTTTAATTACTGCATAATATATTTATGTAGAAAAATAAATATTTTTCATGTGCAAATTGGAATTAATGAATTAATTTTCAATACCTTACTTGAACAGCTCTGTAAAAATAAAATAAAAAGAACTACAACCAGCAAGCAAACAAAAAAATGAGGATACATACAGGGTGAAACAGCTAAGTAGAAAATAAGATTCAGGAGACAGATATTACTAGAAAGTATTCTAGGTTATTAAGTATCTCTATTAATCAAATGCATTTTAGAGATTAATAAATTGATTAATAAATTGAATTAGTGATATTTTAATTTTACCTGCTGATGATCTCTAAAGTAAGCTTCCACCCTGATTCTATTCTCATAGAGTTTTGTGAGGTCATCTTTATCATTTAAGTAGTAGTTCTGAAAGATTTGATATTCTTGAGCTAGCCAGAGATTTTCTTTAATGGCTTCCTCCAGAGCAGCCTAAAGAGAAAAGTCACTGATTACTCTTACTGCAAAATACCCTTCAACAGAATAAAACTACAGTTTACTTCCACAATTTCCCTGATGCATTCACTTAGGAACATCAGTGAAATATAGATGGGAAGAGTGTGGTCTCAGTGAAATAACTGGAAAAACTGAAAATGAATTACAAATGGCTAGGATTTTGCTGAATATATTTATACAATAGTAGATTTGTTAATAAATGATTCCTACAGGAAATAATGTTGTAAATTACAATATAATTTACATTACATTAGAAAATACTAAAAAAAGCACATCCTCTATCTTTCTTCTTAAAACCTTCTTGCTTTGAAATTACTTTGCTTATTTGCCAGAGAATATATCAAATTCTTTACCCACATTTGACATTTCAAACCTCTCATTTTCCAACTTTTTTGTAAAGCTGACACATGCAATACTCATGTGTTTTCTTAAGAATTCTAATGTTTCCAATTTTATTAACTTGATTTTAAAGACATATAATTTTTGACTCTCATAGTTTTCTACCAGATGAAATTTATATTTTTTTAATTTATGCTTCTATAACAAGGAAAATTTCCATCTCTTTAAATCTGATTTTGACTTAACTTCCTTTGATTGTAATTATAATCCTGCAATAGTCACATAATTTTCCAAGGTATCTTACCTGGGTTACAGAGATACAATCTGATTTATTTTGAAATTGGTTTTGGTCAAGGGATTATATTTTAAATGTTATTATTTTTCCATTAAAAAGCACCTGAGGGAAGGGGAACCTGGGAAGACTTTTACCCATAGAGTTAGTTGAATATGAACTTTTCAGAGATTTTTGACACTCACAATTACTTTTCATTTCATAAGTATGACAGAGTATGGCTGATTTCCACATTTCAAAATATTAATTCAAATATGTTTTGAATGTAAATCTCTTAATACATGTATAAAACACCAAAGCTACTGATGATAGTGCTACCCACTAGATAGGAAAATACTTCTGTGAGTAAGCCTGAAGCATATTAAATTTATATATGTTGTCTGTTGCATTTGGGAGGTATGTCTGTTAGAAATAGATACACATTCTATATAAAGTGGAGTACAGAAGAGTTTACACTTATGAGACTGTGAAGAAACCCAGCCCAATTAATATAACCCAAACGTCCAAGTGATAAGTGGTTGCCTAATACAAGGCAGTATTTCAAAGTGCAAGGCTATAGTCTAAAAGCTTCCAAAGCTGTAAGAGTATGCTTAAGACTAGTTTATGAAAGAGGAGTATTTGTTGCAGAAGAGCCACCACCTTTCCTAGGAGTTGTTTCATGAGAAACCAAAGAAAGGAATCATAAATAATTTTGGGTTTATTTCTAAGAGAGGAATATTATGTTCTTTTTATTACCTTCCTGCTCGTCTTCTCCCCTTCAACAGACTGTTAAGTCAACAAAAAGATGTGTGTCCAAGGTAGGAAAAATATTTTTTCAATATAAAGGAACTTAAGATTAATTTTCCCAGGTCACTGGCTGAAGGATCAAGCCAGCATTTACATGTGAATCCTTACAGAACCAGACCATATTGCTACTATTTCTACCTCTGTTTGGAAGGGAAACATAAACCCATCAGGACTGTGTCTGAAACAGCAAATGTAATATCTCTATTTCAGCTAAAAGTTCAGCCAGAACACAGGAGTGGTTGGGAAGTTTGGCACATCTCAAATCTTGCTTTAGTATCATTATGTCTCTAAAAAAGATCGTGTGAATTAGTGGACTAATAAAGTCTAAGTTCTTCTGGGGTCACAGTGATAATGTTGAAGAATCCATATGTTTTCTAAACCTGTTCCCAAGTGGGTAATTTAGATTCTTACCTTTTAAAGACAAAACTATCCAGGGGAAATAGCAGCATGCCTGAACAGGTTCCTATGCATCCCTTGGAACTACTTGAATTTTGGGAGCTCCCAAGACAGTTAGCATATTAACAATGATATTACTCCTTTTTCTATGCAATGTCTTAATCAAGACATATCCACTCTTGTATCTGTACTTATATGTAATTTCTAAAAACTTTGCATGATGCTGTTACACAACTGGATATAAAAATTCTTCCTCTATGGAAATGCCACTCTCTACATCACTAAAATATTAAAATTCTATGTGTCTTTCAGAAATCTAAAAGTAATAAAAGATGTAGAATTCAGTGAAGAATATCTGATTATCGCCTTTGTTAATCCCTGGTTAGAGGTAAAACACCTTTTTTTGGCGGGAACCTTCCTTAACAAATATAAAAGTCTTGATGTCAGTATGTTTGCATTCAATACCTGCAAACAGGTAATGTTTTTATCATTGCAGAACTTTCACGTATGTAAAGAGTTAGGGAAACTGACAGAAAAGTTTGCTTGTAGAATGTGAACATTAATATAGTAATTTTCTCCAATTCATATATTTTAGTACAAAATTAATAAAGTCCTACTAATTTGTACAATTCAGTGTCCAGAGATTCTGACAGGGAATAGCAACATAGCAACATAGCAAAGAACATAAAAGTCTCAGACTTTATAAGACTCGGTGGCTACTTCTATATAACCAGTTATATTTGTTGCCCAGTCCCAAAAAATTTCCTCACTATATATGTTATGTCAGCTGAGACAGATAAAGTGAAACAGCTCTTTTTCTCCAATTCACTCCTCTGGAGGGTGATCTGAGGTTCAGAAAGCAAAGAGCACACATCCTTTCAATACCTGTTCACTATCACCTGTTGACATTTCAACATAGCATTTCCCAGAATGTGGTCAAGAAAAATAGTTTTTAAGAGTACTTTATCTGTATGGAAGAGGGGAATGCTTGAACTGTGACCAAACTCGGCATGAAAGAACACAACACTACAATATACACAGCATCTTCTTCTCCATTTCTAGAAGAGGGATGATAATTTTGAAACTAATCATAGGATATCTAAGTAAACAATCTTGAAATTTGTTTTATCTCTAGCACTTAAACTTCTGAATTTCTAGATTTGCAAACTGACAAAAAGCACTGTGATTCATGTGCTTCTTTTGTTCTTCAGCAAAACCTGAAATCAAAGACTTCTGGTACATCAGCCTTTGTCTACAGCTATGTTTGAGTTCAGACATCTAGAACTGGTTTGAAATATGGGAAGAAATGTTCTATATTTCTACATTCATATGTTGGTACTTTCTCCAGCAGAGGGAAAAAAAAAAAAAAAAGTATAATACAGGGGGATTTCCTGAAGGCTCTTGCATGAAATGAAACTTTAGTCACAAATTAATCAAGTGAAACAAAGGCCATATAAGAATAGAGTGCAAGAAAATATTTATTTGCGTTATGAATAGACAAAGTGTGGATTCTTATGAATACCTAAAACTATGTCCCTAAAAGGGACATAACATTTTTAGCAGGAAATATCCACTTATTTTTTAAAAATTGGGGCTCAAGAGATCAGAGAATTGGGTGATTATTCTGGGGAAGTGTCTGTGGAACACAGAGCTAGAGGAAAATTTCTGATTCAGCACATATACTTTTTTCTCTTGATGTTGTCTTATTCCACACAGCAGCTCAGGAAGTGTCTCTGTTTTCTGTTACAGCAAGAAGCTGGCACACTTTTTTGATTAAAAAAAACAAAAAAACAAAACAAGAAGGATGCAGATGCAATGCCATGCAATACAATGATGAATTATCAGTCAGCACCTCAGGCCATACAGAATTTCTTGTAATAACTTCAGTCCTCTTAGGCTGTGAACAGAGATCACTGGCAACTTTGCTGTGACTGCTTCAGACAAGCAAGGGATACATAGAGAAAACATGTTTCATGATATTCTTCCATCCTCTTACGTACACTGATGCTAATCACTTTGTGTTGCAAGTGATCAAACAATTATTCCATGTTTGTGTGAGAAAGGTTTGTAAAGACTTGCTGAGACAAATCTGAGGATCAATGATTTTGTCCACATAATGATCTACCTATAAACATGATACAAATCCCTGTGGTTTACAAGGTCAATCATAATTTCAAATGGCTGCTCTGACAGCAGAGTTCTATTCAAAAGATAAGAATAATTGATTCTGAAAATCAGGTGCATCAGCACAATAAGCTAATTATTAAAGGATCTATATTAATTGGTTATACTACTTAAACCTGATGTTGTGAGGAATTAAATTGGTTTCCCCAGACAGGAGTGCCTGTTTCTTTTCTAGGCACGAAATATCCTGTTCATAACATGAACAGCAAAACTAGAAATAGCTTATCTTAAAATTAATGTGCTTGTGTGCGTCTGCCCCTCCCATTGCACAGTTTCCCCCTAGGTTTTTAGTAGCATCTAAAACCTGATGGTTTTGCAGCAGCATCTCTTACACATCACGTGTGCCCCTTCCCAGGGCATAAAGAGCATGGTGATACTGACTGCCACAAAATCATTGTAATACAGCTGAGAAGTCCCCCCACTATGAAAAAGAAAGTTACTGTTAAGCAGTTGTGAGGTGTTGGGTTTTTTTTCCCCTGTCTGAGGATCAATGGGTGCAACTAATTCCTATTAGCAACTAGAACAAGTCACAGAAGCTAAAACATAATCTAAGATGCTATAATCACTGGTTCACCCTCCCTACTTGGGATCTTCTGTTGATGCTGCCACCTGCATTTGATGGTTGGCAATTTATGCACCAAAGATCACACAGCTACTCAGTAAATCTCCAGAACTGCAAGCATTTTAAGGTACACAGTGAAAACAGCTGAGCCCTGCTTGAACAAGCTCTAACATGAGTCAGGGGATTTACATTGTTGATATTACATACTTATCTAATTCAGATTTTGATGGTCTCTGAGCTGAAACAGGTCTTCCCCTGTATCTGCAGCAAAAGCAAAATAAAAAAGCCACCACATAGCCCAGAGCTACTGAAACTAACTCTTCTTATAAATTTTTGCCTTGCTTTGTTCAGGAGGAATTTTAGAAAATGCATATACATGGACTGACAGAGGGAGGTGAAAAATCACATTTTTTTTAATGATTTGCTAAAGACCATTTGCATCAAATTGATTATTTTTTCAGCAGGAATATGATGTAAAATGCTTTCTCATAAGTTTCATTTTTCCTATCTGCAAACTGAAGTAACAGCAAGTACAAGTAGCCTTTCACTGATAACAGAGGGACTGTTTCTAACAGCTTGTAGCATTAAGAAGAGGGGCAGTGGTTTTGAACTAGAGCAGGGTAGATTTGGAGTAGATTTTAGGAAGAAATTCTTTATTGTGAGGGTGGTGAAACACTGGAACTGGTTACCAGAGAGCTGGTGGAGGCCCCAGCCCTGCAGACATTCAAGGCTTGACAGGGCTCTGAGTAACCTGAAAGTGCTCAGGGCCATGTTGGATGGGGCTTCGAGCAACCTTCTCTAGTGGGGAGTGTGCCTGCTTACTGCAGGGGTGTTGGACTTGATGACCTTTAAAGGTCCCTTCAGACCCAACTCACTCTACGATTCTCCTCCAAATGCACTCACTCAGCCTGTGATCAAAACACATATAAAAAGAACAGTAAACGGGTCTGGCTAAATAGCAGTGTATGAAGTTGACTAGAGTAAAAGAAAGATTTTGAACAGATTTGAAAGGTAACAACTGATCAAGCATATTTAGTTCTATCTTTACTTGTAGAGAAGAAACTCCAATTACAGGGAAGAAAGTTCTGCTTTGTGGAGTTCAACCTCTTCGAAAGTTAAGAAGTGGCTCTTCTGAGATTCTTCTAGTGGTTTCAATGAAACTCCAGAGATTTTTGCAGATGCTCCAGTATCAGGTCTGTCAATAACTACACTTAAAAGAAGTTTTGGACTAGAAGAACCAGTTGTCTTTCAGAACACAAAGACTTAGAATAACAGAATGGTTTCCATTGGAAGAGACCTTAAAAATAATCTGGTTCCAGTCCCTAGCAGACCAAGTTGCTCCAAGCCCCATTTGAACTGGCTTTGAACACTTCCAGGGAGGGGGAAGCCACAACTTCTCTGGCCAACATATGCCACTGTCTCACTACCCTCACAGGAAATAATTTTTTCTTATCTACAATTTAAATTCACTCTCTTTCAGCTTAAAACTCATAAAAGGAAGAGCAAATACATCTTGGATTTGATGGTAACTGCGAAAAAGCGTAACTTTAAGAGATTTTATGACAAGGTAATTGTAAAAAATTGTTACGATATTCAGTGCCAGTAAATCAGGAACTGGTTGAAGAGGATCTCATCAGATCCATTGGTTCTGAATGCTAATGGAAGGAAACATCAATCATTCAAAGACTAGAACAGATAAAGGAAAATTCTTCAGAGCTATGTACTTGGTACCATCTACATATCACAACAGATGCCTCTATTTTACTTTTTTTTAAGACGTGCTTTTAAAACTGAGATTTGTGTTTGTTGAGAATAAAAAAGTTCCTTCAAAGTATGTTATAAACTCTAAAATTTTAACAGTGAGTTTAAGGACTCTTCCATAAAGTTTTTATTCCTGGAAAAGTAAAAGCTACTTTTTTTAAATAAAGTCAGCCTAATAATATAATGGAATACAATTCAGTGTCAAAACTCAGGTTAAAGGTGATATGAATATTAAAAAGATTTTGAAATTACATAAAATCAAGAAATTCTCCAAGTCTGCATCCTCCTCCATCCCCTGAGTTTATTTGCTTTGTCTGAAAAGAAAAAAACTTTACAATTTCATTACTGGTTTTTGCATAACATAGTTTTAGACTGTTAAACACCAACTTATTTGCCTATTATTGCATCATTAATTTTTCCTCTATATCATCATAGTTTGATTATATATACCTGTCAATATTTTTTAGAGCATGTTATGAGAAAGAATTTCCCTTTCAATGCTATTCTGGAAAAGATGAAAGTGCATGGGAATGTCCATTTATTTATTTTATCATGACCAGTTAAAAATTTATAAAGGCTTTTCATTTTCTTATATATTTAGGGATGGACAATTCTGCATCACTAGGGGAAAAGGCTAATTACTCACAGTAAGGTCATTAGATACACACTTTCTTTTTGTCATTACAAAGACTAATATTTTTGCATTAATGGCACTATGCAGAGTAGATGAAGCAAATAAATAATAAACCTTATCAGATGCTAATGCAAACCCAAATGTTCTTTCAATTGTAAAGCTGTAAAAATTAAAGTGAGAAAGGTATCAAGAAAGTAAACAGTAATATTCAACACATACCTCCCACATGGCTGCAGTGTACCTTAAGTGACAGAAAGATGCAAATAAAGAAATTCATGGAGTAAAGGTGCCTATTTTTAATGAAATTCATAGAAATGTAAAAATCTTTTGTTGCTTCATCAAATGAAAGATACAAATATACTGGATTTTACAGAATGCTACATTTTATTATGTCAGACACTGTACCCAACCAGAAAAATACTAGCATTCAATTCTGGCTCTCCAAATCGATCCATTTTAATTTGCAGTTAGAGAATCAGCTTTCAGACTGAGCATCAAGAAGTTTTTATAATTCTTTGAAAAATTAATTCCACTAACTAAACCCTTGATAACATAGATAATTTGCTCTAAAATGAAGTGCTGTGTGACATTTTGTAGAAACTTATTTCAAGGGATCTCAATTCCCTACTTTGGAACACTGACAAGTCCTTTACCTTCTCTGAACTTTGCTGTAGTGATAACTCCCATGCCTGACACCAAGTGGTGTTCTTGGATGAAATTTTTTTGACCACTGCCTTTTTTGTAGTCATGTCCATTCAGACATCATACTAAAAGTTAATCTTCTTGATTGTTGTTATGAAATGCCCCTAGAACCTCCTGTATGGGTATATAGTTTGATCCTAATCACTGCTTCTTATGGAATTCTGAAATCTAGTTAATGGTGTTGGAGAACTGCTGACTTATTTACTCTGATTATTTCTATGGACAATATTGCAAAAATTAAGAAGATTAGACTTAATTTTGTCTTTTCAATAACTTACTGAAATATTTATAATGAATAAACACCCTTTTCTTAAAATATTTTCCAATGTAGAAAACCTCACATTCATTTCAAGAGGTAGCAGAAAAGAATCTGTTATTCTTACCTTATTTTTTCCAGATTTTTAAAAGAACAGAGAATGCATCTCCAGTACTCTTTACTCCATAGAGGATAAATTGTTTTACAATTTTGAAAAAGGCAGCACAGGAAGGATTCACCAAACAAAACCAAACATATAGTGAAAAAATTAACAAAACTTAGTATTTTTTTAAATTGACAGTTTTACAAGTAATTACTTGTAAATTGTCAACTCTATCACCTTTCTCAATTGAATAAAAAAAAAAAAAAAAAAAGAAAGCAAAGCTCAGAAGCATCCTGCACCTTTAAATATTAAGGAAGAGCAATTTAAACATGGACTATATTATCTATTATAACAGAATAGAATATATGTATATATATGTTCTCCAAGAACTTCAATTATTCAGAACAGGTCTGCATTCTAGGTAAATAGATCAATAATAGTATAGTTCAGCTGCCTGTCAATGCACTATTGTGGTTGTTTGTACAATTATGTTTGTACCTGAGGCTCTCTCTCACATATTAAAGTCTTGCTAACAGAAAATATGAGAAATTACTTTATTCTAATTTTCCTAACCTACAGAGATTCCTTGGTAGAAATTCCTTTTTTATGAAACAAAGAGATTAGAAGTTTTCCTTTCAGTAGCCCTCTTTAGGGTGAAATCTGTCTTTTTATGCAAACCTACAACATGAATGTTACGATGGCCCCAACATAAAAACAGGAGAAATTATTTAGTACACACAACTCAGATCACTTGCACAAAGACAGCACTGTGTGCAATGTGTTAGCAAACAAGACATCAGATGGCTTGGAATTCAAAAAAGAATAATCCAACAGTTTTTTAGTTGAAATGCTGCATGCTGAAGACTCTGCCTGCCTTTGATGTAAGAACTCAGCTCAGGGTTAACTTCTAGAAACAAACCAAAGATAAAATAAAGGGACCAAAATTCTTACAAGTATCTGCTCATGCATATTGCCCAGAGCACAGTGCAAGCCTAAACAAAAGCTATAAAGGATTTCCCTACTTAGTAACATCTAACTTAAAGTAGAACACTGCCAAGCTTCATGAGGTAACCTTCCAAAACACTTCTGTCATTTGCCACTGCAGGTAAAGACTACATTTACTAGAGATAAAAGAGCCATGAAATATCAACATCAGAGAACAAACACTTGGACACAGAAGATTATAACAAAGTCCATTGGATGTTCACTGTATAGCATGTGTCACCGTCTAAATGAAGCCTCAAAGAAGCCAAACTTCAAATCATAAGTGGTCTCATAAAATCTAGTGAATAAACTGTGTAAAATAAGAATATAATAATAGTTTATGTAGATTGCACTGTTTTATGGGAACTGTTTACACGGGATTGTTAAAGAATAGTGAGACTTCTTTATTAAACACTCATTTTAAAAAATTGGTAATGCTCAGGAAAGAAATTTATGTTCCCACATAAAGGTAAGGGTGTATTCACCAGAACTTTTCAAATCAGAATAGCATTTTGCAGTAAACAAACAAAGGAAACTATGGAAAACATTTTAAACTTAATGTAGCTATTTTTCCTCATTAGAGTTTCAAAGAATCCAACCAGCTTCAGAGATGTATGAAATCTGACATATTCTGCATTAAAAAAAGACATAGCTATTTCATACATCTTCTAAGCATGGAAGTATAACATGTACAGTACAGTACATACAGTATAACATACAGTACAGTCTTTCTACATTTTTATCCATACACCTATTTCACCAAACAGTCTAGAAAGTATTTAAATCATGAGATATATTACTATAATTTCTACAAAGTATAATAAATTTAAATATATTATACTTATAATATACTATAGAAAACATTTATATTATAAATAGATGGTTCAAACTAATTATGATAAATTAATTATGGATTTGGAATATGTTTTGATGTAATCATGATTTAAGATTAAGACTAAGATGTTTTTTCTGATACCAAAGTCCTTGCTTTTCTTCAGTTATTTTATTTTATAGAGGTGCTTGTTCAATTCAGAACTGTCATTTTCTGTAGTAATGGAACAGCAGTTGTGCTTTTTTTACGTAAAAGAGGTAACCCAATCTAAACTGCTCCTTCGTGTGGTTTTAAATATAGTTTACACACTGAGGAAGGAACTACATTTCCATGTTTTGGATAAGCCAAAACTGAGTTTTAGAGCTGTCAACCTAAAAGCACAAATCAGCATGTTCTACAAATAATCTTAGAACCAAAACCAGGATTAAAAGAAAAAGCACCTAACAGTATGTAGTTTTTGAGAAGTACATTCTAAGTGTACTTTTACATTTGCCTGTGTAAGGATGCACTAGCAAAAGTAAAATTTCTCTCAGTATTGTGAGAACATGGTCAGCACATAAATGGGCAAAGCAAAGGGAGATACATACAATGTCATTTTCTCCTCTACTACAGAATCACAACAACAACAGCAAAAAGGGATATTGTTCAAGGATAGGAAAGGAGGGATATAAGGATGATAATAATTTATACATGGATTACAAAACCCGAAGAACTTCAGTGATCAGAAAGTGGTACCTTTTTCTGTCTTTGAGTGATGTACATATTTGTAATGTGAACGCTCCAAGCAGCAAGTTCCCATATCCACAATCATCACAGGAGCAGTTGCTGAGTTCTTGAAGCAAATAGAATCACTCTATCACATGCTGCATTAGCTTTGAGTCTTCCTCAGTATATACTGCAGTGGTTGATAAGAATATAGATAAAGCTGCAGGAGACATTAAGAATGGAGGCATTTTTTAGCAAAGCCAGTGATGCAGCTTTAGCTTCAATGGGCACATTCCAGCGATAGCAAAAGTCTCTGGGTGGTTTCACAAGAGGCCTTGACAGACTTCATATTCAGATTATGTCATCATGCAGATTAGGGCATGTCCACATCAGCAATTAATATGAACCATTTTGTGCACCATCTTAAAAATTAAGTTTTCCTAGTGCAAAAGCAAAGAATACCCTAGATGTTAAAGTGGAAAACACTCCAATTTCCAGGTATGACAAATGGACAATTAAATAGAAATACTTGACTCTGTGACTAAAGTAAAAGTCAGAAACCAAGAAAAAGTGTAGGATGGTTACTTCTTATTTGGAAAGAACATCATCATACATATTCAAAATACTGTACATGATAATACAGTAAAGATGCTATAAATAGAAAATGCCAAAGAAAAGTGCTAAATAATCTAAGGGATAAACTAATTTATTTATGATTGTTGTCTGCAGACAATACTTTTTAGATACATAGGTTACTATGTGCTTATATTAGAGAACATAAATTCTACTCTATTGTGCAGATACCTAAGAAAAATGTGTTCTATTACATATTCATATAATATTAAAACAATGATATGTCAAAAACATAATAATAAAATTATAATCTATACATTCATTGTTTTCAGTACAGGAGCTGTCTAATGTCTCATTCCTCACATGCAATTCCAATCCACTAATTTATTCTAGTTCTGCCCTGCCTATTGAAGATGATGTACTCAGCTTTTCTGTTTTCAAACTCATTCTTGCTGTTATTTCATATTTTGATTTAACCAGTGAAAATACACCCATTGCTTTTGCTCTGCAATTCAGTGGGATTGTTTCAGTTCATTTTATGTGACCTTCAGAGAAAGGACACCAATTATTTGCAATTCACAGAATATATTGTCTTTGAAAATCTATACACTTGGGGGATCATTACATGGCTAGAATTTACAAGAAACACTTAATGTATAGCATTGTTTAGCTTGGTATCACATAAAAATTGCCATATGCCTCTTGTCCTCAGTTCTTTTCCAATAACACTTGAGAAAAACAGCTACCATTGAGGGAAGGGAAGAGGAGTGAGTAGAAAAGACTGAAAGCCACATAGTCATAAACACCACTACAGTCAAATAACACCCTTGCTTCCCAAAGCTCCTTCTGCTTTTGAAAGGTCATTGGGTATATAAAAAACAATCCTCTGCAAGGCAGAAGCACAGCAGTTTTTTTAACAGTATAGAAATCTTAGATTTTGCACAAGTCCTACAGCTCTACCTTCGTGTGTAGAGCATGCCAAGAATGCACCATACTCAGCTTTTGAATTCAGAGAAGGTACCATGAAGCTTTCTAATACCAGTGTATCTGCAAGATTTTATGGCACCTAGCACCCTTCCTGATCTGTTTGCACAATGCTTAACTGTCTTCTCATTAACAACAAATCATTCAAAGATATTCGTAAATAATTCTGATAAATTTCAGAATGATTTTACAACCCTTTTAAAACCTACAACTGCTCTTGATATATGATGAGGGTCAAAGAAAAAACTATGAAGCTGAAGTTTCTTTCTTATCTTAGTATATATTTCATGAGATCATAAGACTTCCTCACATTTATGGGAGATAGCAAAGGATCAGAATGGCAGCAGACTTATGGACAGTGAAAAAGATAAGTTGGATTTATTTACATGATTTTCCAGTTATTATAACAACATTTTCTGCATTACCAGTAAACTAAGGATTTTGATTTTAAGACCTACCCTTTCTTTGCAACAAGAAAGCATTATTTATTTTTCCATTCCTTTTCCAAAAAGGAATCAAACCACATTACAATTAATTTTTACCCATTATGTACAGCTGAGAACATAACTTGCATATCTCAAGTGCCTCTCCAGTGCCTTAATCACAAACTCAGACTGATTTGGTCTATGTATTGACACTGGTCACAGCAAAGAAGAGAGACTTAAGAATTTACTTCACACCACTTCTTAGAGGAGACACAAGTGATTGTGGTATCTCCTCTCACCTGTGAGCAGGTCCAACATGACATATTTTGCATTGCATCATTTCTTTGTCTTAAGAGCAGCCTCACATATTAGTAAACTATGAATCCATGCTCTGCATGATTCAGAGCTAAATATTTTTGGTACAGATAACTGAAGTAGCTAATTCATAAGCAGAATATTGTCTTTCATGTTTTTTAGTTCATACTTCATCACAATTGGCCACATATAATTATGCCAGTTACTAATTTAGATTAGTTAGCCTCTATAGGTGCCTATTATATAAATTGAAACACACTACACAAAGCAGCTTTAATATAAAGCTTCGCATTCTACACTGATAATAAAAAGAAATACAATGAGCACAATTAAGTAAACCTAATCTTTTCTAGCCCTCAGCCAAAAGTGCAAGAAATATCATGTCTTTTTCACAGAAGGCCTTACAGATATACAAATGTGCCATTATTCTTGCATTACGTATCTCCTCACTTAAGGCACTTAACTAACCCTATTCATCCAGTAAATTAAGAAAAATAATAAAAATATAAATGCTAATGGAATAAAAAATATAAATGCTGACAGAATAATATATTTTGTGAGCTTTTAACTGCTAATCCCAAGCACACATCAGACTGTTATATGATCACACATCAACTTCGTTCATTTTTTCACATAAGTGCAATAGCTATGCACAAGTAAGGAGTTGGGGGCATTGTATTCCTGTAGGAGTTTTCTTTTGGATGAGTTATAAATGGAAGGTCCTACCCAAATTGGCCATTAGCAATCCCAGGGAACTCTTCATAAGAATAGGTGTGTTAACTTCAGTCTCCTGGCCAAATTCCAGCTCAGGTAATTACATTTAGCCTACCTAATTTCCCACTGCAATTACAAATACAGAGAGATCCTTAATTTCCAGTCCCAAGCTGCTGTGCAGTGTTGAATAGTTTCTATGCTTCACCCAGGGTGGCTGCACTTCTGTAGTGGATAAAGCAAACTGTGTATGAATTGTGACAGTTTGTAAAGCATTTTGTAATCATTTGAGATGAAAGTGCTACATAGTTAAGATCATTCTAACTGAAACAATTGTCTGCCACTAATCTAAATATTGCTTGAAAAAAATCTTTAGAAGGAAACTTCCCTGGTGCTCTCAACAATTCAGCTAGTAAATATTTAATCAGTCTTAAATGTAAGTATTAGAATTCGAGACTGCACATATGCAAGAGCAAGACTGAAAAAAAAAACAACTCTAGGAATCCTTAATGCAGTCTGCAAGCATCTGAGCCATCAACAATACAGCATCGCTGCTCCAGTGTAAGATTAATGGTATATCCAATCTGTCAAACTTCACTCTAACTATCAACATCCCAACAAAGACCTTAGACATGCATAAATATACCGCTATTTCAAAGCTGTCTATAAAGCAATAAGAAGGTTAGCAGATAATATTAGACAGGGGATGTTTCTAAAGTGGACTATTAGAACTCACATTAAAATTATATAATATCTCTACATTTTAACACGTGTACATTTTCATTTTCATCAAAGTTTGTCTCTTGGGTTTCATGTTCAAAGGCTAACTAGATTACCACTGACCTAACAACTTGCTTGCCATAAAATTCAGGATGATCTGATCCCCATAGTTCAGAAAACTGAAGGAAAAAAAGATTAAGAATATCCAAGACAACTGAAGGAGAATAGATGTGGATATTTGAAATAAATTGAACAAAACCAATGAAGTCCATTTTATTCCAAAGTAACTACAAACAAGGAGAGTATGTATGTAAACCAAGACTTGGAACTGGGCTCATGAAACTATCACACAAGTCTTTTTTCACTACTTCAGTGCAGTATCCTGTAACTGGAGTAAAGTTACATTCTATGTCAACTTACATACAATTTTAGTGCTGCCTTCATTGCTACTGTTGGATGATGGGAACGTATTATCCCAGGGCATAAAGGGTTCCATAAAGGGCAGGTGGAAGAAAATGGAAATCCAACACCGTTTAAGGAAATCAGTGAATAAATTACAAAAACTGTCCATTTGCCTACCCCTTTTAATCTTACTGTCGTATTCAAACTATTGGGCATGTAACTGAATATCTCAACTGTACCTGAAGAAATAATGGAGCGTGTCTCTGCAGTAAAACAGAACGGCACTAAACTGATGAGTTTAACCCAGCAGAAAGAGCGGCTGTAAACATGACAAATGCCTGCTATTGATTTCAGGTTTAATTACTCTGTGCAGCACTGACAAAGCCCATCAGATGTTGTTGTGAAGTGTAAATGGAACAAACTACACTTCACTGCCCATAGGAAACTGATGGTGTCTGCAGTTTGCATTGTTTACTTTATCCTCCGTAAACTTCAGCCTTGATCAAATTAACAAGTGCTACTAACCTCCAACAAACTACAATGCACTATGGTTTTACAGCAACAGCCTTGGAACAGTAGTTCTGCAGCATTTCATTGATAACAAATGCCTGGCTAATGACAGCGTAATGGCAGCTGCTGGACCCGACTGCCCAGCACTGCGTGTCCTCTAGCCAAGCCAGGAAGAATTTTTCCACAGGCTGCATTTCCTCCTATTTTGGGGCAAAGCAGGGGTCCCTCACTTAATATTCTGGTAAAACTTTTCATTGAAATATACTGCTACTTAGGAAGCCTCTGCTTTCACCAATAACACCAGAACAATAGAGTCAGACTAGGTCTAGCATGTTGTAGCCACCACTCAAAACGTTCTCAAAGATCATTTCCTTTTTCTCAGACACACAGAGCCCTACTTATTCACCCTTGTAGCTTTTCAGTTCTCCCTCTTCTTTCCATTCTACCAACTAACTAATGTAATATAAGAGCTATAAAAAATGAATACATTTTGAATCAACTTATTGCAAAAACCACGATTTTTTTTGTTCAAACACAAGATAGTTTCTCAGATTCCACCACACTGAGATAGAGCTTGTTACTTTACAAATGAATGATGATATTCATCTTGTTCAAATTTTTTCTTTCTGGGATAGATTGTACTGTTCTAGCATAACTACAAACATCATTGGGAGGTACATCTTCATTGGTTTTAGTGTGTGCTACATACAAAGGTGCTTTGATACAAGTAAGCTGTTCTGGAAGTAGAAAACCTGGGTGCCAGTTTGGTCTGCTTGAAATCTGACAGGAAAAAAATTCTTTTGATATTTAGCCTTCTTAGGTAAAGCAATACTTGTGACTCCTAACTGCTACTCCGCAGACCCACAGCTCTGAGGTTTTGCCTCTTGTTCCTCAAAGAAAGACCTTAAGACACGTTTCCCCTTATTATTTGCAACAGAGTTAACAGAGCATATAGGCATGAACTGGTAAAGTAATTTGGACAGCCTTGTTTCCTTCCAAAAATGAGCAGAATCTAGAGGTCTCTTAAGAGATGGGAAAAGAGATGGGATATGTGCATCTGCAGAGCCAATATATACCAACTAATAATAACTTGTAAGTAGATATTATATCCCCGTCATGTGCCAGTTTTGAGGGCAACAACACTCAGTATAATCCCCAGGGGATGTGACAAAGCAAATAATGAGTGCAAAGTTGCTGTCTCAAGATAGGCGTCAGCAGAAGATGCCAAATCAGTAGAATACTGCTGTGCACAGGTAATGAAGAAACAAGGATTTCCCATGAGCAACAGTTATAATTACTCTTGCAGTCTGAAGAACTACCCTGGCCTCAAGGTTGATGCTGGAAGAATGGTTCAAATACAAAAAGTTTAAATAGCTTTCAGTAACATCACTGAGAAAAGGAAATATGCCTCTATGAAAAGGCAATGATACAGTTTCTTTGTTTGGTTGGTTTTTAATTTTTACTGAGGATATTATGGAAATCCAGCTGAGTCCCAAGAGCTGAAAAGGTCCCTATCAGTACTTGAAAGATTCTTGTCTTAGAGTACTCAGGGGATACTTTTAACCTTGCCTTTGAAAAAAAAAGCACATATGATATTCTTCCAGAATGTCTTTTTTTCTGGATGGGACAGGATACTTAAACCTTGAGATAAACAGTGACCACAAAAAACAAAGGTTGTTAGCATAGAATCATAGAATGTCAGGTTGCAAGGGACTTCAAGGATCATCTGGTCCAACCTTTCAAATAGTATTGTTTGTATGATACCAAGAGCTGTCTACCACCTAGTAATCTCGTCTTTTTCCTGAGGTAACAACTATCAGGATCTTGCTATTCCAGGAGAGTACATCTTTTTAGAGAGCACAGGTAGACTTTTCTGTTCTCAGTAATCATGACACTCAGATCTTCATATCAATATCCAGAATGGGAGAAGCCCGTATAAAGATATGTATTGCTGTTAGTAGTTAACTCTTCCATCACGGACACTGGAATACTAAAGAACCACACATGGGTATGTCAGAAACATTTGAGTATCCAACATGCAGAATATGGAAAATGGTTGAATGGATTCATCTTCAGCCACTGAAATGAAAGATATGATACTTCTATGATTTTTGTTATGGTGGATGGTATTATTTTGACAGAAGAAAGCTTTTATTACATAATTCCAAAAACACGGAGTCTCTGTTTCCCTCAGTACTAGATGTAAAGTGTAAAGTGTAAATAAAGAATTAAGTGTAAATCAATAAATTATTTCTGGACTGTATGAATCCAGCAGAAGTCCAAAATCTGTTAAAGTTTCTCCTTACATTGCAATAAACTAAATCAGAGTGTCAGGAGAATATTTTTGTTTGTTTGTTTGTTTGTTTGTTTGTTTCTGCAATTAATCTTCAGTATAAAATATGGTTCCTAGCTTTATTTCATATTGAAGAAAATTAATTATAAATATTTCCTGGAAATTATTTCCAGGGTAACCATTCTTATAGCTAAAAGTGATGATTATCTCAAAAACAACTACAGTAAATAGAACAAAGCAAGACCTGCTCATGGGTGGGTCTAAGAAAGTATCAATAATGATACTGGCTGGGAAAATTCTACAGAAAAATTCTAGATGTAGAGAAAAGTGCTGCTCTTAAGGAAAAAAAAGATGAAACTTGCCTCTTGCCAGCAATTCTAGATTGCACATATCAATCAAGATTGTGGATATCTCAGCTACTTTAGAAGAAGAGTGATTCAGTCTCTCCATCTTCTCCCATGATCAATGTACTTTTAAAACTGCACTTGCCTCAATTCTATTGTTTAAGATGATCAACTTTCTGGACTCCATGGAAGATTTATCTTTTCCTCTGTGTGAATTTCCTATTTCCAGTCTATAACACTCATTCTATTCATGGTGACTGGATCTAGTATATCACACTGATACTGGTGATGAGATCATTTTTTTCCTCTCTTCCTTCAAGTGTCTTAGTGAATATGTCGAGTGGGTCTCAGCACTTTTCTTTTTAGTCTTCGTCTACATGATTTTTCCTTACTCTTTCTAAAAACAAAATGGTGCAACTTAATGAGCTATATTTCTAAGAAACACACATTTATTATAAATAAATTCAATTTATAACATTCACCTTGTCTTCTCATAAAGTTCACACTTAATACAATGATTGTGATACTGAGTGAAGGATTTAACCCCACCTCCATTCTGTGCCATCTTCAAAATTTAAACACTTTTGAGATAGTCATCACTTAACACTCAGTATATTTAATTTGAAGAATTCATTATACTTATTTGGATGAAAGAGTGAAAGTGTACACTGTGTATAAATCTCAATCAAGCCTTTTAATGTATTGGGTCAGCAGATTTCCTCTTGGAAGTACAACATATTAAAATTCTTATTCCAAATAATTTGTTTGACTTTTAAAGAGGTAGACAAGCTGAAACCATGTGTAAGCCATGGCTGGCCTTTCCAACAGCAACTATAATTTGAATTGAGCTAATGACAGCCTTCATAGGAATGGTTAACTAGAATTACCAGTGCTTCTTCATCTGGTACCCATTCTAATGAAAAAAGGAAAGGGAGAAAAGGCACACAGAGCTCTGTCTGGCAACATGGCACGAAGTAAATTGTCTTTGGAAGAAAACAGTACTGGAACCTTCTAAGTCAAGTGGGCAGAGAAGAGAGGTGTTATTGATGCCAATTGTCTGAAGGCAAATCTAGATACTCTCCCTGCTCTTGTACATGCATGTTAAGATTAATTGCAACATTTTCATATTCCAAAGTCATCAGGGTATGAAATTCTTTTAAACGTCAAGTCTTGTTTATATTTTATTATGTGGTTGGACATGATTTATACAGTAAAAAGAGTCTAAAATCAATGTTCAAGGATTAAGAGGGACTGGACTGCTTTGTGGTATAGTGGTATAACCAGTTTATTCTGTGCTTAACCCCTTGTTATAACAAGATCCCTTGGACAGTCCTTTACTCTCTGTGAATAACATTACAGTCTGCAATGTTAAATCACATCGAGTGATTTAACTATTAGAAAGACCACTTTGAATCTACATCCAAATGTCCTGAGAATTCTCCTGAGGAAAGGTACTTTCTGAGGACCAAACAAGAACTTGCACAGAAAATATGACAGTAAGGATAGTGCAATCCTTATATGATTTAAGCTAAACAAATCAGGAATGTTTTAAAGAATTAAGAGAGCATAAAAGGGTTAAAAAACCTGTATAACTCCCACAGACACCTAGACACATGTTTAAATAGTGGGTATGAGAAATCCTGTTCAATGTACAGAATTTGAGCTGAAGTGTGTAATTATAAAATATTCCATAAACATGTACTAAAGCAATATTAATCTTCCATATGTATATGCACATGCCCACACACAGACATTCATAATAAAAGGGATGTTTTTCAAACTGAAGATATAATGACAAATTTGCCCCAATTCAGAATGTATCTTTCTTGTCTCATAATAAAGACCTCATGGAATCCATGTTAAAACGAAAAGTACTCTAAGCATAATGAAGAGATACAGTTCTAAATCTTGTGCAACATATGAAATGCCTATGTACACTTGATACATAGGACTCCATTAGACACTCTGTTGCTGTCCAAATACAATTTTCTTTTCCTTTTCTTTCATTTTTTTTTAAATGAGTCAGAAACCTCTGATAGCACCATTTCAAATGCAAATAATTCTGTTCCAACTGCCTCTTTACATTAGCTAAATGAAGTCATCAGTAAACAAAATTGGAAGAAATCTTAACACAACTGCTGTAAACAACTTTAAAAGTTTTATATCCCAAAAGATTAAAACTGTTAGAAGACAGTTCAGATTCACTGGAGATGATCAACAGTGATAGAGTTTATAGTCAAAAAATAATCTCTTTCATCTCACCCAAACTGATACTGGTCACAGCAAATTATAATCAAAGATAGATTTCTTGGAGGGTGATAATACCATTAGATTTAAGGAATTAAAAATACATGAAACTTTTGAGTTAATGAACAGGGTCCTTAACTGCTCATTTAATTCAAACAGCTGTTTGTTAATGCCCTAAGCAGTGTCATAAACTGTGAAAATACTGTTGAGTGCAAGACACTAGTTAATGCTATAAAGCAACACATGCTCTAATATTAAAAGGATTTAATGGGATTAATAGAGAATAAAACATTAACTCCCTATTATGATGTTTTTAGGACCCAAGGGCAAATTCTGGCTAAAAAGGACTCTGGTTCTAAAAGCACAAAAAGTAAACTATAGCACTGTACAGCAAATCATGGCAATTTTATGCTCCTGAAAAAAAGTGGAACCCTGATAAGATCACATCTGTTCCAATCACAGGCTGGATAAAATCACTGTTTACTAAAGTCCTAAATAACTAAATATGTGGAACCCCAACAAGATCCCATCTGTTAAGACTACAATTTGCTTAAGGTCCCATTACAAAAATTTCTATATAATAACATATTCACTAAAAAATAATGAAAATTTAAATTTTCTTCAGTTTCATAAATTCTAGGCATACACAAAATTGTCAAAATCCTAGAGTATTATTAACATTAATGTTTTCAGATTTTAATTGTGAATTCAAAAAAGCAATCAAAAACTAGCATTAGTATTTAAGTTAGATAACCTCACTCATATGTTCTTAATTCTAGTTATTTCAAATTTATACAATATCTTTTAATTCCTAATGTAACAACAGCTTTGACATTATATTTAGTTCATGTGTAAATTACAAAAGCTTATTATTTGTGAAAGTGACCACTATTTTCTGGTTTTCTTTCAAAAGAATATTCTTCCAGGACTGAAACAGAAGGTAGGCTGAGTTTACTTTTAAGGTATAGAATATTTAAAAAATTAGATTTTTAAAAAGTTAATACAGACTTGCATAAAGAAAATCTACTTCAAGTGCACAACCTTTTATTAAAAATCATTCTGCAGAAAGAAAGAATTAAGGATTTGGTCTTTTTTTCTAAATATTAAAGGAAGCAAGGTGAAGCATTACACTTCCAGATCTCAGTGATCTCCAAACATTATCAGCTGCTTTATAGGGTAGGGGATAAAGTTTTATGAATATCTGTTCCCTTAAATTAAAAACCCCCACAACCCTAGTGATAACTTCTAAGAACTATAATTACAATTCATTGGTTAATTCCTGTATTTAAGATCTTTAAAAAATTAATAATAATTTGCAATTGTACTTGCACAGTAGATATTTCCATCTGGATATCTCAGATGATGACATTTAGAAGATCATGGGAGCAGAGAGAGGAGACCTCTCATATTTAATAAAAGTGAGGGCTCATAGCCACCAAAAAAGCAATGAAAGTTGTCAGTGTTCATAATTTCTGCCTAAGTTCATCAAGAATGCACATTTTCAGTGCTTAGTTCTTCAAAAGGAAATTGCTTAAAAATGATCATGTATAGAGGGCATAAAAACAACCTACTTACAGAATCATAGAATTTTGAGGGTTGGAAGGGACCTTTAAGATCAGCTCGTTCCACCCCCCCTGCCTTGGGCATTACTTGTCAAGTAGTCCTCTTTAACTAAATACTGTGTTCAGATTTTCACATATCAGCCTTTCCCATAAAAATACTGGTATTATTAATAGAGTGAGGAAGCAAGAAAAAAGAAACAAAATGAGAAATTGTGTTCCATATTAGGCAAAATTTAAATATTTAGAAATGTTAGTCAAAGTATATCGAAAATCGGAGATTTTAGTTTCAGATATGGGCTGATGTTTTTTGGAGGGGTTTGTTAGCTTCTTCCAGTATATGAACACAGAAACAAAAGAACGCTCCTGAATGTCTATATTAGATTCAATTTTCAATAAAAGACTCTATTTCCCTGACCCCCTTCTGGCATGTAAAATCATCCAACTTTTTATTTTGGACATGTGTGTTCTTCCATTTCTTTCTTCGTCTTTTCCATTTAAAATACAACATTCCAAAGATCACTCCTGACTTCTGTTCTGCCTTTCCCAATTGTGTAACATGTTCACAAGCCAGCTTCTCCATGGAAACTCTTCACATCTGAACTTCCCTATATGTGCTGAGGCCTTAGAATTTGCTTCCCTATAGAGCTTTCACGGCTTCATTTTGTCAATCTCATCCTTATGGCGCTGCTTCCAATTCAGTAGTCACCACTTAAATGTATTTGCCAAGTATTGCTAGGAGTTCTGAGGTTTTGCAGTGCAGGCACAGAGGATTGTGCTAGAAGCACTGTAAGCATGTAGAACCCACTAGAAAACACTTGGCATCCTTCCTACTGAAGGTGACTACTCGATTAGTGTCAGTTGCGTTAGGATTTTCTGCCTCACCTAGGTTCTTACTTCTTAATAAAAAGGTGATTTGGTATTTATTTTATCTGCATAGAACACATATTTCGTATCACAAAACTTTCACATTTATTGTTTTCATGATAGATATTTAGAAGGGCTTTTTACTGCACAGTAACTTCATACCAGTTTGGCTGCCATACTTAAGCATCATCCCTGCAGCTTGTACAGTGCTGTGTTTCAGATCTGCAACCAAAAAAGTGTTAATATCACACTCATGTTTTAGTGACTGCTGGACAGTGCTTGCACAGAATCAAAGCCTTTTCACTTCTTCACTTTGCTCCCCTAGTAAATAGATTTGGGGTGAGCAATACATAGGGAGGGAACACAATCAGGCAGATGAACTGAACTAACCAAAGAGATATTTAGTGCCTTGTGATGTTGTAGTCATCAATAAGACGAGGAGGAGAGGAGAGGAGAGGAGAGGAGAGGAGAGGAGAGGAGAGGAGAGGGAGGAGGAGAGGAGAGGAGAGGAGAGGAGAGGAGAGGAGAGGAGAGGAGAGGAGAGGAGAGGAGAGGAGAGGAGAGGAGAGGAGAGGAGAGGAGAGGAGAGGAGAGGAGAGGAGAGAGGAGAGGAGAGGAGAGGAGAGGAGAGGAGAGGAGAGGAGAGGAGAGGTAAGTATGAAAAAGTTAAGTCTGTTTTGTAGACAATGTTGCTTGTTGGATATGAAATCTATCACAAGAAATCATTTCAATAAAACTACCTATCATTATGTGAATCCATTCTGAAAGGATTTAAATAAAAGTATGAATAATAAAATTGGCTGTTGCCACAGCAATTGAAAAGGAAAAAAGGAAAAAATATAAAAAAGGAAAGGCTTACACAGAAAATGCAGAAAAACTTCCTCACAACTCAAAAAAGTGATAGTTGCAAATTTTGTGAGCACTGAATTAAAGTTAAAAGTGAAAGTTCTAGAGCTTTAGCTCACTAACATTTTAAATCCTGTATTTTCACATACAGATATACTTAAAATCTTTTTAATATTAACTCATCTGTGGGTCTTGCTGCCTAAAGCACTTTCACAAAACAGAGTTCAGAAATTCAAGTGACAGCAAACAGTCCAAGATTAAAGGTTCACTGCAGCAAGGCTTTAATCAACATCTGTAAGAACTTCTTCCATTTGGAGGCCTAAATTTTCTTCTTGAAAGAGTTATGACTGACCAGAAACAATTGCTGAATGTCCTACTAATGCTATGCTTTGCAAACAAAGCTTGTACAATAAAATCAGCTCTGTCAAAGTTGAGGTTTGAGGTTTGAATGGAAAAGCTGATGGTAACATTTAACCTGGCACTTCTGGATCAGCTGATTTGAGACAAGACAAGACTAAAAGCTAAGAATCATTAAGCAAATCTGGAGCAAAAAGAGTCGTATTAACTAAGTGTTTTGGTGATGTCCTGTAGAGGATGTAATGGTGAGAAACAAATATATATGATTGCATTACTTCAGTAAAGACCAGTGAGTTGTCTGATTATGAGATCCTTATGAGGTAATGGGAGCAATTTCCCATCCTGACAAGATCACAGATATTCTTAATAAAAATGTTCTTTAAAAATTGTCCATTTATGCAATTTAAATTTTCCTTGAATTGTCAAACTAAATAAGTTAATAATAATGAAGCAAATAGAACAGAAGGTATGGAATAAGGATAAACCTTAGAACCAAACCACTTTGTCTAAAACTGCCCCAAAATAATTTAAACAGTATCTGTTATATACAAGAAGAGTATTCTCATCTTCTCGATTACATAAGATTCCCAGACATGTGTATCATAATCCCGTTTCTTTCTTTATCACAGTTTGAAATATATTAATAGCCCTATTCAGACAGACAAAAGCCATTTCCACAGCCTGCTATTTGCCCAAGGAACATTGTTTTCATCTGCAAATAAAAACTCTTCTGGCATCCAACCCTGAAAGTGGGTGCTGGAATCAGCAACATATCTGCAAGAATTAAAAAATGCATGTTGCATGGTAAGGATTATAGGAGTACATTGATAAACCCTGCAAATAGCTCAAGTTCCTAGCAGAAATCAAGTATCTTGGGTTAGTTACACCACCATATAACCATAATTATGACTGGACAAAAATAAAGTATAAAATGACCTTATTGCAGCAAAGCACTGAGTGGAGTAATTATTAACAGAAATGGAAACAAAATTACAAAAGGGAAAAAAATAAGTGTACATTACCAGTATCTATCTGAAACTTCCAGCCTGTTCTTAACATCCACCTCAAGACATTCAACCAGAATATAGTTCTTTTTTGAGTCTTATGGATAAGGTCAAACAAGCACTTGTCCTGACAGAGTTAGATTCAAGCAAATCAACGTATTTTTTTGATTAAGGTTCTTTATTTACATATCTTTTTGGTTATGCAGTCAGTGAATACAAATGACCCTTAAAAGGTAGATTGGGTACCCAATGTTCCATCTTTCCTTTTGTACATTTGGAGAGAGTATTGTATACCTGCTTAATTTTATTTCTTTCTCTTACTTCTTTTCAGTACAGATAGTTCTTTTGCAGTAGTAAAAACACAAATTTATGTTTAAAGGATTTGGTTTCTTTTTCTTTTCCTTTTTTTTTTTTTTTTTTTTTTTTGTTTACAGAGCCTAATTTTGACTTTAGTGTCTAATTTAGTGTCTAATACAAGTGCAGAAGAAAGAGTTCTTTCAACAGACTTTCAATAATCACCACGTTTCTTAATCCATATTTGTAAATCAAAACCTCTTTCATTTTATTTAAATACTTAAAAAAACATACAGGTTTAGAAACAATTAGTATAAAAATACCATACTAACACAAAAGTAATTTTCCTGTCTCCATTAGCTCACTACACCTTATCAAGATACCTAAAATGACAGAAAAAAATATATACTATTGGAAGTACCCAATTTCTATGACATCTCCTTAAAACTTTGGTATTTTTAATAAGACCATGTACACCCAAATTACTCACAACAGGTCAGAGAAAACCAGTAACAGAAAAATAAGAAATTTGTCCTGACTTTTGGTTTTGAGCATTAATGCAAAATGTTCCTGCTTTATCTTGTGGAAGAGAGGGTTCATATCTATTCTGAGGAAACTAGGAGAAAAACTGGGGAGAGCACTCATGCTAGGTTGAGATAGTGGTCATGGACTGCAAAACTACAGATATAGTTGCTGCTTGAAGCACTTGAACAAGAAGTATCTGTTTATCCTATTTATTCAAGTAGCTGCCATGAAAGGTTGCCTCATACTTTGGAATTCTCTAGGAATTTACCATATGTGTGCACAGCTACAATTTATTGACATTTCAGAGTGGTCAAAAGACCACTTAGCACTTATGAGAGCTATTTTAATGGTTAACTTCATAACACAGAACTTTAGTCCCTTTAAAATTATTCCATAATCCACGAAATGAACTGACTTCTTCAAAAGATGGATAAGAACAGCATTTTAGTTATTTGCTAGGAAACACTTTTGACCCTGTCAGTAAGAAGTTATAGACTCTCTGTCCAATATTTGGGGCTGAAAATACTCCCACATGTGTCCAACCCCCACCTAATTTTGGATACACATCCTATTACTCAGAATTTGTATATGAGGTACCTCAGAACCACAGAGTCAGCTGGGTTGGGAAGGACCTCTGAGATCATCAAGTCCAACCCTTGATCCACTACCACCGTGGTTACCAGACCATGCCCTCTGCCCTCCTGCCCTCTGTGCCTGCCAATCAAACACCTGCAATCTAACTATACGAACATAAAATGACATTTATTTTCTTTTTTTAAAATTTTACAACATTTTTTTGCTTCAGCTGTCACTAATGTTATAATTTTAAAAGCCAGCCTTCTTACCATTAGTAAGTAAAACAAATGAAAGAGAAAGGCAAATCAGTTAAAGGATGGTGTAAGATGTGACAGGACCTTCTAGCACAAAATATGCTAAAATTCCCTTTCACCACAATCTAACAGACATTATGCTGAAGGATTTAGTACATGTTAGAAGACTTCATGGCATTTGTAAGAACAAAAGTAGCACAACTCTTCACACATCAAAGATTCAAATGGACCCTTAGGTAAATATGGATTTTTCTTAAACAAAGTGGTACCAGGACCTGTAGCCATGAGCCATTTAAAGCTCAAAATGAGATTCTTGAATGGATCTATTCTTTAGCAGCATACAGAGTAAAAAGAACACAATGAAAGCATTTCAAGTCACTAAAAGTGAAAGCATTTATCAACCCTGGTTAATACCTGTGAATGTTGACACTAGGACCTTCTTGTTATCGATAAAACCACCAGTATTAATAACTTAAATTCTTAAAATCTCCTCTATCATATAACAAGAGCTATAGCTGCTCTTTTTCTCCCCACACTCATTTCTTTTAGATATTTTAAAAAAGAACTCAAACTAAATGTCTGTTAAAATTACAATCCAGAACTTGTTAGAAAGTATTCCTTCATGCTCCTGTGTAATGCCTAATTTTTAAGTTTAATTTTCAGTTCACTGTACTCAAGATGTAAATGCAAAGAAAGGTGAAGAGAAAGATGGATAATAATAGTCATTAATTTTGTCACTAAACAATGAGGCATAGCCTCCCAGTTTTTATCACTGCTGTCAACATAGAATATTAGTATTAAACCTTGCCTTCATATATATGATGTGTTTCCACATTCATTTGTATCAACACCAGGATCAAAACTTGTTACAACAAAGAAAAAATTTAAAGACCAATAAAACTCTTGTTAAGGTAGTTTAAGCTTCTTATCTATAACCAGAGGTATGGAATAAATATTTATCTTTACTATAAATATTTCTTACTCCTGAGGGGTCCATTAAATCATAACTGAAAACCCACAAATGATCCATGATGGTCTTCTGTGAATGAGCAGTCTTGAATTTGTTTATGTTTTCAAAAGAATATCGAATCCCCCCAAATATTAAGAAAGGTAGAATCTGGTAAAATAGCAAGATTAAAAGTTAAAATTACTTTAAAATCCGTTTCATTAAGCATCATGTCAGGATTAAAAATCAGGATTTCCAGACTTTCAATCTAATAGTCGTCACTAAGGAACATCTGTCAGTGAAGAAGAATTAGAATAATTTCTATACTGGTAACCCATTTTCATCTTGGATAGTTTTAGGGAAGGCACATTGAGCAAAACAGAATTTCTATTCTCAGCAGTGAAGTAAATATTTATTTGCTGGTGCATATGTACTCTATTCTAAAATGTGGACAGGGGTTAATTTAGCAAAAGGAAGCAGAAAAATGGAACAAGTTTTTCAACGTCATAACAGTCAGCAATCTAATGGAAATTTTTAAAGCAACTAAAGAGACTTACTGCTGTGAGTAACTAACTTTTGGATACGTTGGCATATAAATATTTATCCCACCAGAATGTACCACACTTACCAGTTCCTAATTGACTAACCAAGCTTACTAAGAATGTTATTTTTCTTCAGAACTTCAACTCATGTAAACCTGTTAATTCTGCCGTTCCACATCCTTGTAAGTTTACTATCAGAGCAAAAGAACAATTTCTGATGAAAAAACCCACATTGATGTAAAAATAAATTGAAGAGTAGATTGAAAACTAATCAGTAACACTCCTCTCCTGGCTAAGTAAGGAAAGAACTGATGGTTGTGGCTTCTGAGTTTCTCACTATTGAACACAAGGATGTGGCAAGACAATTACCAGGAAATCAATGTTTGGCATTCTGGATGAGGTTCTGGGCTTCATCTCATACAAGACAGAGTAGAATCTTTCTGCTTTAGAGCAAAGTAGCTTTGCCTATTTAGATAATGGGCAAATTATATTGATATTATAAATAGTATATAGATACTATACATATATATATAATATATCTATCTACCTAGTATATAGATACTATAAAGATAATAGTGATATTTTATTTGTTAAATATGAAAGGCTGCATTAACAGCTGATGTTAATGATAGATATCTTAGAAGTTGCTGAGCTAGAAACAAATACTCCAAATCATTGCTAAGCCAATAGTACAGGTTAACACGCTATAAAACTTCTTGCTCTAACAGCAGGGAGATATGGACATTAAAGTTCTCTCCCATTTCATTATTTTGAAAATTATACATTTTTTTTAAGATATAGTATTTACAGATTGAAATAGAAATTTATGTAACTATTCTTTAGTACAGTGTGGCTACAAAAAAAAAAAAAAAAAAAAAAAAGAAAGGATATTTTGAAAGGTATGTCTGAGAGATGTATGTGGTAAGGTTTCAAGGCCCTCTCCTCCAAGGATCCTGAAAGTTAAATAGTTCTTTTCTCACAACGAAAGACTTAACTAAAATAAGCAGTATGAACAAATCTCCAACTGTGAGCTAATTAAAGACAATTCCCTTTCATGGTTTTTCCACTAAATGTCTTTTGTGATTTTATTTTGCTTTCCCAAGTTTATCTTACTTTACATATTTATCCTCTATCAAGTTAATGAAAAATACTAATTATTTTAAATACTGGACAATATAAACAAAACCTCTGAAAGTTAACATCAGCATTTATTAAAAGTCAGAAAAAATAGGATTTTAAACTAGGAAAACATATGAAGCTAGTAATATTTTTTAACTGCACCAAACCATAACAAAAAAACCCCAAACATTATCACAAAAAGAAAAATCAGGAGCCCATTATATATATATTATTTACTTGGAGTTCTGGATAGCATACTATGTAAGTGTGCTACATTACACTCAAGTCATCCATATGTATTCTATTCTAAATTAATTAAAGCTTTCAGCACCTCCAGATCAGTCCAGCTATAAGAAAATGTAGGTAACAAAAATTAATGGATTCAGTGAGCATCCTTGGGGTTTCATGTTCAACTATATCCAATGCACATTGCCTTTTGGCATAGGAAAATAGAAGGCTGTTTTTTTAAGAGTTACAAATTGATATGTGTAAAGATGTGGGAAAAAATAAGGTCCAGGGAGAAGCAATTTGAACTCAATATTGACTAGATTTGAGCAGGAGGTTGGACTACAGATCTCTCAAGTTCTTTTCAAACCTGAATTAGTCTGATTTTGAGTCATGTCCTCCTCATTGACTGCAAAGATGTTTTAGGACCACTTCAGCAACATGGCACCTTCCTAAATCTTGCTGCATATACTCTTTAACTGTGGGGATGTAGACATCTTGAAGTGACCCAGCAGCCTCCCCTCTGCTAATTCATTTCCCAGGAGTCACACAGCTGGTCTGCTGTCCCATCACCAGAAATGCATTCATGACAGTCGAAAGTTACAGGCCTCACATTACCTGGCAGGTGAACACCCAATGATACTATAGGTGCTCTGAATTTTATTCATGAGCTTATGCATTTAACGCAGTATCCTTCCCTTCAAATTGACCCACTCCTTCTTTTAAGCCATCGTCTCCCATCCCACTCCCCTTCCCCCCATGCACACACCAATCCTATGATAAATAAATGCCACAATTCAAAACTGAGCAATAAAATTATACCTCAGCTTTCAAAAGGTAAGAGAATGTTCTCACTGTCTCTTAAACCTTCTGGACAAACTTTGCTTAAGTCAAAGGAGCAGCTTTACTGTTCCATTCTCTAATCAACAGTAAAACATTTAAAACAGGCTTATTGCACCTATGTGTAAACAGAGCTACTTTCTGCTGCAAAACCTTGAAAGCCAAACAGTACAGCAATCTGGAACTACTTTCATTTTTATTTTTAAATTAATATTTTGTCCTAATAGCATATGCAAATGTGTAAAACATTTAATATATAAATCCCTACCTGAATTATATCAACCATGAAAAAATACATCAGATTTATACTCTGAAATACTTTGTCACATCTGTGATACTCAGAGTGGTCATGCATACATATATGTAGAGCAGAGGTTTTTAGTAATTATCCCTACCACAGCTGAAAATATCTTCTGCTGCGAGGGAGGTTCACAAAAACTGAGAAATCTTCACAACAGAAGAAAATCTGCCATTTGGGACAGCTGACTATCTTTCCAGTTCTTACAGATAGTGCTTATAAGTGCTTACAATCTTTCCAGCGCTCACAGATAAGTGCAGTAAGTGTAATGTTCAAATATTTACTCAATACAATTACACTAGTATTTTAAAATTAGCAGAAGTTCTTATTATTAAAACTCATTTTCATACACAATGCACTAGATTAGAAAAGGGAACTGAAACAGAAAAGTAAAATAAAGCTTTAGAGAAACTCAACTTGTTTTCAAAACATAAGCTTATCACCAGTGCCCCAGCTCCAAGGAGTAGGTTTATGAGCTGACAACTTGACAGTATTTCTTTGTTATGACTGGCTGAGGACATCCAATTGTCATACAATAATTTTCAGTAATTAGTATACACATTAGAAGTAACTCATCTTTTCACAAGAACAATGTTCTTTTGGATAAACAATAGCTTCTGCAACACTAAATTATAGAGGCCGTGCGACTAATTTATGGTGGGTTACAATTATACATGTTGTGGGCCACAAGCACTCTTTGGGCTGTGTAATGAAGGCCAAGAGTTTAAAAACTGATTAGAATTACAAATAATCTGCCAGGTGTTTTCATTGCTGATAGGGAAGGCAGGGAGCTATCTTAGCCTTGAGTGTCCAAAGCCAAGACGAAAGAAAATATTATGGAAAACCATAATAAAATTCAGATAAGTTTCAGAAATGTCTTTTTCGAAACTAGTTACTATTTTTTAATCACTGATGAAGAACCAAGGTAGCATTGTAGTGGCACTACCACTGATGTTAAAAAAAAATCTCATTATGCCACAGACACATTGTATCTGTCTTGTAAACATGGTCCCCAATCGGGTTAGACAATCTGCAAGAAATTGGTGACCATGGAATCAATTGAGAGTAAGAATAGCTACAGAAGATTGTATCATATTCGGAATTATCTGTGCTTACAACTTTCTGTCCTAGATACTTATATGAAACTTTGAAATATTCCTTTTAAATAAGTTTAAAATAAACCAAAGAAGTTTCCAAGTCCCTTATTTCCCACTAGAATTTTAATGGAGAATCTCTAACCTACCTAAGAAAAAGATAATGTATTAAATCAGGTAATAGTTGTCTGTGATGATAGCCAATCAACAGCAAATAATAAACAAAACTTCACCACTAAATCATAGAATCATAGAATCTTCTGGGTTGGAAGGGACCTCTGAGATCAAGTCCAACCCTTGATCCACTACCGCTGCAGTTACCAGACCATGGCACTGAGTGCCACATCCAGTCTCTTTTTAAATATCTCCAGGGATGGAGAATCCACTACTTCCCTGGGCAGCCCATTCCAGTGTTTGATCACCCTCTCCATAAAGAAATTCTTTCTAATGTCCAACCTAAACCTCCCCTGGCACAACTTGAGACCATGCCCTCTTGTCTTGCTAAATCTCAGACATCCAGCTATAAAAAATGAAAATAATATTTATATGACATATAATTAACTGTTTTGAGTTCAATAGCGAAAAAAAATTCGAAGTAGAATTTTTTTGTTCAGCATAATGATACTTCCACTTGGGAATGACTGCACTAATTTAAACAATAAAATTGAATACTTTGCAACAGCTTGTAAGCAGTCCTAGATTAGAAGATGTTTCCAAGAAAACAGGACAGAATACAGGGCATGAAAATGTACTCTGCTAGTCAGAATGAGAAAAAAAATCAAGTATTGTGGTTTTATAAGATCAGCATTAGAAGTTTTTCAGTTTTAACACGAAAGAGCTTTCTGTTACCATATCCTTCATACAGGCAGAAGGTTCTTCAGTCTAATTCTCTAACAAGCCCACTGCATATATACACACAGATTTTATGGATATACAAATGATAATATCTGTTACATTATTAAATTATTTATGGAATTTAAATATATTAAAATATGCAGGCCAATTGGTCTGATACGAAACACATATGAGAATAAATCTCTAATGGAAGTTAATTGCTGTTCTGAAGTGGCAAATCTAACTTTTCAGGAGTTATGATGAACAGAAAACATATAATAATAAAACAATGAAAACTAATTATACAAAAAGCATTAACTAGATTTAAATTTCCAGAATGTCAAAGCCACAACATCATTCATCAGTTGAGGGTAAAGCCATTTTCCTGTAAATCTCTTGTTAAGGAGCAGTAAATAGGCATTGGTTAGCCTACAGATTTCCTATGAGCATATACTGATGCTGTTCATTCCAAGGGTTATGTTACAGGTTAAATAACAGTATATTCAAGTTTGCATTTACCAAGAGAGAAAATACACCTACATAGACTACAGAATCATGGAATCAATCAACATAGAATACACCAAGTTGGAAGCAATCCACCATGGTCATCAAGTCCAGCCTCGTGTCCCTGTGTAGGGCAACCCCAGGATCAGACCATGTGCCTGGGAGCATCATCCAGAGGTTCCTTGAGCTCAGGCAGGCTTCGTGTTGTGACACTTCTCTGGGGAGCTTGTTCCAGTGCTCGACCACCCTCTGGGTGAAAAACCTTTTCCTGATATCTAACCAAAACCTCACAATTCAGCTTTTTGACATTTCCCTGAGTCCTTTGGTCACAGGAGTGAAGAAATCAGTTCCCTGTCCCATCTCTTCCCCTTGTGATGAAGACATACACTGCAATGAGGTCCCCTTTTTCTTGAAACTGAACAGTCCAAGTGACCTCAGCTGCTATCCAAAAGGAGCTCCTCATACATGTTAAATTTGACTTTGACTTGACCTTTTTTTTTTTTTTTTTAATTAAAATCACAAACAATTACAATTTATGCACTAAAATACTCTTATAGAATGGACAGTAGTTTTAAATTTCAGTTTTTCTGCTCTGACTTCACTTCCAACTCATGTATCCCTTAAAATTCATGTAAGATGAACGACAAAGGTTTTGGCCACCTGAAACTATTATGTGATATTTAGATTTCGTGTAACCATTAAAAGACCATGAAAAATTTTATCATTCAAGTTGTTAGTGTATAGAATTGCATGCTCTACTGTTATAAGTTTATAATGTGAATGTATGTTTCTAAGACAGCTGTTACTCTCCAAATTTATAATTCAGCTGGACTAAATCCTGTTACAGAGCTACAGCCTAAATCACTACTACAATTGAAATACATAACTTCATAAACTTTAAAACATATGTTAAGTATTTGTGCTAAATTTAGGAATCCCTGAAATTTTAAAATATTGCCTTAAAAAATCCAAAGCATATAATTTCCCCTTCTTTGTGATAGGTTTTGTAATCCAGCATGGTTTTTAGAGCAGGTATTGACCAGTGCAGAGGAATATCACTATGCAACAGTGGTTTTCTAAACCTTATTGCACCAAAACAATTGCATTTGTGGAAACTGAAGTGTAAAAAGCTCTTAGGAATGATAAGAAGGCAACTGAATATCAGTGCATGTTTCTGCATAAGGGCAACTGTAAATGGGGATGTTTGCAACAGTTTAAAACCTTTCAGCTCCACTTTGGGAACTTCTCCTGCTTTTAACTATCTTTGTAGCATAAATTTAGTTCTAGATAAACACAATGTGCAAAATGCTAAAGAAACAGAGGGAATATTTAATTAGTTAAAAGACAAGATTTTGCCAAAGACAATGAGTCCACATACATTTTGGAGAGGGGAGATACAATCTTCCTGTTCTACAGCAGCTAAAGTGTGTGTTCTGAAAAAATGGAGGTAGACAAAATCACAAAATAGGTATCTTGGTCCTGATCTTCTCTTAAATACTCTGGAATTACTTTCTTTACCGAGGTGAAGTTTGCAGTAAGTCAAGTTAAAAATCAACATTATATGATAAATGCTTATCAAGAAGTCTCTACTGCATATTGATTAGACCTGGATTTTGAACTAATTTGGATCTTTACAATGAATCTAAATTTCCATTATTTTCCTGGTGAAGTCAGTAGGAATTTTAAGATCTTCTTTGAAAATAATAGAAGACTTCTAACCAATCTCCTATCTTCTTAATCTTCTGATCCGCAGTAAGAGAATCCATTTCTATCAGATCTTCTAACTAGTGCTGTATGAACAACCTTCTTGAGCTTCCACTGACACCTGTATCAAAACCAACATAAACCTTAGAAGGAACGTGTTTGTGTTTTTATGGCCACTGTAATTCTTAAAGAGGGAACTACCAGTGCAGATCTTTGTTCATATACACTCTGACACATGCAAAATCTGCCCACGCTGGGATTCTGAATTTGCAATGAGATTGGATTAGAACCCCTGAAAAATCTGTACCTGCAACCTGACCATACTTAAAATGGGCAAAAAGTCCTCAGACACTAATTTTTTATTCTTATATAATTTTAGGCAAAAAAAATGGTGACTGCTTTTTGGTTCCATTTTATTCCTTTTGTCTGCTATCCATATGAAGTCTACAACAATCTCAAACTTCCGGTATAAAACCCAAACTTACAAAACAGCAAGTTCTGAATTCTTATTTGACTAATCTGTACCACCTCCTACTGAAAAATTATGAGCTTATCAAAACACTTCTGAACAGCACTGGAACATTCCCATGCTCACTGACATGCAAAATGGTTTGCATCAACTTTAATCTCTGACATGATCAAACAGTAATAACACCTTTCGAGCAAGTTTGCTCTAAAAAAAAAAGCATCATTCTTGAGGGATGATATGTTCTAGATAAAAAGCCATAGGCAAATTCAGCAAGTTTAAATAAGATTTAAAGAATTATTTCTGTTTCTATTAACAAAGCATGGGTCTACACAGCTATTACCATCGAAGTAAAATGTGTATTCAAATCACACCTGTTTGGGTTCCTCTAAAGTGCTATTTCAGCTAATTTAACCATTCCTTCCTCTTAGGGGCACATTTTGTTGAGAAATTTAAGCTAGTGAGATCAACCTGAGTAAATCATGCAGTTAACTGATTTTTGATAATAGAAAATTTTGGCTGACTGAAAATGCTTAAAGACTGGAAATATAGAATACTGGTGGATGAGTAGACACTTATGCATTCCATATGTCAGACACACAAGTCTCAACTAAAAAACTTGTTATGATCTAACTACCAGCACTGGAACTGCAGTGGTAGAAAATATGACAGAAATCATTGGTCTACATAGATTATAATTTTCCATGAATGAATATAAACAGAATATACTGTGGGGTTTTTTCTCCTACTTCCTTAGCAGGCAGATAGGATTATCAAGTAGTAAAACTGTAGAATTGTGTTCCTTTCTTCCTGTCTACCAATTTAATTTGTTTTGCACCAAAATTAAATATATTGGCATGTCCAATATATTTACTGAGTTGAAACAACCTTTTGTAATTCTAGGAGGCTTATTTGCACTGCAGAAAACAGAAAATGTTGCTATCTACAACTTCATCCATCAACATCTTAAGAAGTATGATTCTAAAAGTCCTATTATTCCTAGCTCATTTTTATTCCAATAATCAGTACACACATTCTTAATTAATGTTTAAAACAGCCAGAGAGAGCAGGAAATGGCTGCCTTGCAATGTAGCGAATCCTCTGGTCCCTTCATCAAGAACAGAGAGACAATTCTGCTGGGGTGGGTTTCTATCTCAGCTCCAGCACTCCAAAGATCTCCTCTGCCTATCATTGAGACACAGCAATCCTACTGAAAGGCTCGGAGAATCCCATTTTGGAGCTGGCATTAAGAACAGATTCTGAGTCAGTTTCTTTTACAATAAAAAAACTGAAGTTGTGTGATGGGAAGTCTACTGCTACATTAAACCCACTGCCAACCCAATATAGGGAAGGGTAGGCAATGGAAGGAGATATTTCTATATTTCCAACTTAATAAAGAGGATTTAAGAATCTGTACTTAGACTAGTGATATCAGTTAATTAATATAAAATCTTAAAGTCTTTTCTACTTCAGACTTAACGGTTATCTAAATTCCTTACTTGTGATCTAAGGCCTGCACTGACCACAAGAAAATACTGTTGTTGCCTAACTACAAATTTCCACTTTGAATTCATTGCAGCTTCAGAATGGTGACCTCATACAGGGTGTGTTTGATCAAAAATCTATTTTTTTTTTAACTTACAATGATGAGTCTAACAAGAGAATACAGTTAGTCTTGAAGCATGTAATAAATTAAGTACATACTATTTGAATTTTTAAACAGTATATACTCATTATTCATCAAAGCTGCATTTCTTTGATACGTATTAAATTTTAATTATTTTAAAAATCAAATTTTAAGGGAAAGATTTTAACTACAGTTCTTTCTCTACAGACTTATACTCCTCATTAGCTTCTCTTTCAATAGATAATTCAATACAATTATTACAAGACTCCCTCTACCCCAAATTGATATTTAGTGTGTGATTTCACTGTCACAAATCCCAGTAACACAGTTTTTAGGTTGTTTGTTGGAATGCATACTGAGTTTGGTTGGCCTCAGGCAATTGTCTATACTACATTATGATGTTACAATAAGCAAACATCTTCAACAAAATCACTGTGGCCCATTTTTTTCATCAATGCATTGCCTGTTGAGCAAGTTTGACTTCAGATCCCCCATTTTCTTATCAGACAGTTTAAAATTATTGCAGGTTCAGCTCTAACCTTCCATTTTTCTTGACAGATTTGTGAGTTAAGAGTCACAGCATGTAAGACATAAGTATTCACAAAAAGACTGATTACTATTTTTGGCAATAGTATGTGAGCCATAGATTCAAAACTGAGACTACCTTTGCATAGTTCTGCCTTTGACTATGAGGTCAGAACATAAATCATGTAGTAAAAATTTTTTTAGCAGTTTAACTGATTCTTGCACTCTATAAACCTTGACAGACTTACAATATTAGTCTGGAAAATCTGCTGCAAATCATTTAAATAAGTGTTTAGAAAAAAAATTTAAAATACAAATTTCTAAGCAATTGCATAATATAATAGCTACTCTAGTATTAAATGTTCATAATAAATAGGCAGATGTTTTTACATCTTTAAAGAATACTTCCTCAGTAGGTTAAAGACAGAAGGTTATGCCTTTCTAATGAAGATGACCTTCGTAGAAAACATTTTGCTTCCTTAAAGACAAGTGGTATGATCATGTTTAAGAAATCATTATTATATCCAAGTAATAAAATATTACATATCCAAGTAATAAAATTGCAATTGACAATTGTCATGCATCCTATCTTTATGTTGAGAAAAATGAATAAAAAGAAGTAGCTTCAGATCAAGCTCCTGGCACCGATGTGTCTCTGATTTTTCCAGATCCCTGCTAATGAATATCACAGATTTAGCATTTAAGACAGAGGCTTCTGCTGACGGGTAATCATCTTATTATCATAATGGCATTTAGATGGCTATTTAAAGTTATAAACAGTCTCCATAAAATACTGAAAAGTAGGTTCCATAAGCATCATCCCTTTTTGGGCTCTGATTTTTTTCCTCCAGTATATAAGTATATCTAATAAATCAAATAAAAAACTAATTTAGGTTGATGAGGTCTTCGAAAAGTTTTGCACTTCCTTACTGTGGTATAGACACCACACACTTCATATACCAGAAAGTCAATAAACTATGATCCTAGATGAAAAAAAAATGCTGTTCATAAATTAACATACTTGGACAAAATGAAAAATGCTGAAACTTCATTTAGGTACTAAAAGCATCCAGAGAGCATGCAGTTTTGAAGCTCAGCAGGAAAATATATATATATATATCAGATCTAGGCTTCTCTGATAAAGTCCCAGTGATTAAAATTCTAGTGATTGAGCGAATTTGATGATTCAGGCTTATATCTACAATATAAGCCTTATTTGTGTACTACAAAATTCAATACCAGAACTACAGGAACATTCAAATGTGAAATTTTGCTCCTGCAGCTTCCTAGATGAAGCTGAAGTTTATGTGGGGACAAAAGAAATCATAGATGTGTGCTCTGCGCCCTCCCGGCTGTGGCTGTCTTGAGTTGCACTGATAACAGGACACAGTTTAAAAAGTAACTGTTTCGGGCTGCCAAAAATCTAAAAACCTGTAACACCCCCTGAGACCAGATTCCATCTTCTTCACCTTGTGTTCCAGTCAACTTCTTGCAACCAGGAGCAATAATAACACTGGAGCAGCTATGATTTAGCTACATGACCCAAGGATTTCCTACAGCAAGATAGGTTCATGAACCTATCTGATTCCACCAAGTGCAGGGTTTGCCTTGCCAGAAAATGGGTCTGGATTAAGAGCAAGTACTCTCAAACACTCAGAATGAAGTGACTTGGAATATCACATGGGGTAGACCAATAAGAACACATCACACCAGTGCTCCATGTACAGTAGCTGACCTTTTGATCTATTCCAGACCAGGTTTCTTATATTTACAGCCCTAACTGGGATAAGTGTCATTTATCTCAGAAACTGTCTCCTATAGCTCATTAAACCAAGAAAGTCCTATTTGCTTCACACCACAGGATAAAATTGGGGAAAAAAGGTTCTTTCATGTAAAGTCTTAACTATAGATTTATTTCTGGATACACAAAACTCTAAACAACCTTGTCTGTGGTCTACAGCTAATTGCCCCTCACTATATGGTAACATGTTTCTACACCACCACCACACAGCACAGAACCCTTTTGAAGTAGAAGGTTAAAAAAAAATAAAAAGATAATAAGGAATGCATTTAGTATTACAGTATGAATGCAGAAAATGCATTGGTTATAAGCCAGCTCTCAAGAGAGAAGCCTGTAAAAAATAAACTATTGCTCAGGTTGACTGCTATCTAAGTATGACAATTTTTTTCTACTATTGTCTGACATCACTTGCCTGCAACTCCAGCTATCTTTGACACTGAAGACCCTTAATCAGGATGTTAATGCGAGGTAGGAACTCCATTCAGTGTTATTTTGGCTTAAGGGCATAATGTCACAATTTAGTGCATCCACTAATGACTTTTTCAATTTTTTTCTAAAGGCTTCTTACAGCTCAGACCTAGTTCAGCGAATTTCTTTGCAAGGTCCTTGGAAAATTGGGGTGGGTCAGGAGTACAATTGATTGT